>NW_006931552.1:3350-5220 GCF_000298275.1 Orycteropus afer afer
AAAACTCAAAATCATTAAAAAAAAAAAAAGGACCAGGTTTGCTGGTCTGATAGAGCCTGATAGAAGCACTGAGACTATGGCCCTTAGCTGCCCTTCAGGTCTGGAATTGAATCCACTCCTGTGGCTTCCAGCCAAACAAAAGACAACCATATGAGCTGAACATTTACATTAGGTAGATACACTCCTTGGAGAGATCAATCATGGGAGAATAGGAGGGCAATGTATGACAGGGAGACAGCTCAGGGGGCAGGAGTGCATAGGAGGGAAGGACACAAGGAAGAGGTAACTATGAGGAGGAAGTGGGAGGGGAGCTGTTGCATTGTGGGAAATTGCAGTTAATGTCATGAGACAACATGTATGTCAGCTGCTGCATGGTAAGTGAATTTTGCTCTGTAACTTTCACCCAAATCACAATAAAAATTAAAAAGAAAGAAAGACTTATTCCTAGACCTGAGTTATATAACATCCGTAAAAAAAAATCTAAAAGTAATTATGATGTAACCCATAAACAAATACAAAATGTTAAAATCTTACAGATTATCTAATCCAAAGCAATTCATTCAAATACGGAAAAAGTGAGGTCCAGAAAGGTCAAGGTCACCAAGAGAGATCTGGGACTGAAGCCAAGGTTTCCTACTTCCAAGTCTTGTGTTTTTTTTTTATCTGTTATTGTAACAATGTAACAAAAATTAAACACACAAATTGCTGAAGAGCTTGTTGTATTAGAGTGATTTTGAACAACAGATGTTTATTTTCTCACACTTCTGGAGGCTAGAAATCCAAGTTCAGCATGTGGCTCTAGGGAGAGACCCTTCCTTGCCTATTTCAGTTTCTGTTGTTGTTAGGTTCTATGAAGTCAGCTCCAACTTATAGTGACCCTATCTATGTACAACAGAACGAAACAGTGTCTGGTCCTCTGCCAGCGTCACAATCCCTGCTATACTTGAGCCCATTGTTGCAGCCACTGTGTCAGTCCATCTTGTTAAGGGCCTTCCCCTCTTTCACTGACCCTCCACTTTACCAAGCATGACATCCTTCTCCAGGGAATGATCCCTTCTGACAACATGACCAAAGTAGGTCACATGAGGTCTAGCCATTCTTGCTTCCAAAGAGCATTCCGGCTGCACTTCTTCCAGGACACATTTGTTAGTTTTTCTGGCAGTCCAGCAATCCTTGGTGTTCCTAGTTTGTAGATTCATTTTCCTCTGTTATCTTCTGATAGTGTCTGTCTTCCCCCATATACTTGCTAGTGTCTGTGACTATGCTGTTACATATATCACTCAGAGGTGATTAGGTTTAATACACATCCTACACTGATATGTCATTAACATAACAAAGAAAGTTCTATTTCCAAACGAGATTATACCACAGATATAGGGGTTAGGATTTCAACATATATTTTAGGGACATAATTCAATTCAGTGGTTAAGCACTTGACTACTGATCAGAAGGTTAGCAGTTCAAATCCACCAGACACTCCACAGGAGAAAGATGAGTCTGTCTGCTTCTGTACAGATTTACAGCCTTGGAAATCCTATGCGACAGCTCTATTCTGTCCTACGGGGTCACTATGAGTTGGAATTGGCTCATCAGTAACAGGAATTCAGTCCATAATAGTTTTCAATAAGACAGTGTTGTAGACAAAAGCTGAAAAGTAAGGAAACTGATTTTATTCAAACATGCAGAGTGTCTCAGCAGGGGGTTTTGCTTTAGACTTTTATATGGAAGAATAGACAAGTTACAGGTGGGTTGTTTACATTGAGAATGATTTGCAATCAGAGGAAGTCTAAGTCTGTTAGCTGAACAGGAAATGTTTATCTCTGTGTCTTGCAGTTTCAGGGTCACAAACAGTTTTAATCTCAGCTAATTA
>NW_006931553.1:0-479 GCF_000298275.1 Orycteropus afer afer
TATTTTTTATTTTTTCAAACAAAATAAACACTGCCTAGTCACCACATGGGATACATAAGAATCAGGTCAACTACATCTGTGGAAAGGATGGAAAAGCTCAATATGTTCTGTCAAAATGAGGCCCAAAAAAGCTGATTATAGAACAGACCACAAATTGCTCATACACAAGTTCAAGTTGAAGGTGAAGAAAATTAAAGCAAGTCAGTAAGAGCGAAAATATGACCTTGATTATATCCTGCCTCAATTTGGGACTGTCTGAAAAATAGATTTCATACACTGAGCACCAATAACCAAAGACCACATGAATTTTGGGATGACGTCAAGAACATCACACATAAAGAAAGCTAACAGTCATTAAAAAGACTGGAAAGAAAGAAAAGCCCAAAATAGATATCAGAAGAGACTCTGAAACTTGCTCTTGAAAGAAGAGTAGCTAAAAATC
This sequence comes from Orycteropus afer afer, assembly GCF_000298275.1. Lineage (NCBI taxonomy): Eukaryota > Metazoa > Chordata > Mammalia > Tubulidentata > Orycteropodidae > Orycteropus > Orycteropus afer. The sequence continues at coordinate 443 of NW_006931553.1, forward strand.
AATGGAAAAAATGACTAAATAAAAATCACTGAACAGA
>NW_006931553.1:3539-4193 GCF_000298275.1 Orycteropus afer afer
TTTTTTTTTTCATTTTCTAACAAACTTTAGGGAGCTCTGATAGCGTAGTGCCTAAAGCACTTGACTGCTAACCAGAAGGCTGGAGGTTCAAACCTACCAGCCACTCCTTGGAAGGAAGGTTGGCCAATCTACTTCCATAGTGATACTGCCTCAGAAACCCAAGGAGGGGTGACTATAAGTTGAGTCCGACTTGACGGCATATAACAACAACAAACAAACTTTAATTTTGGTATAGGACTTTTCCTCCTTTTTCTCCACCTTCATGACAGAAGGAGATAGGTGTAATCTCTACTGTGATTTATTTCTGAAAATCAAGAAGTCTGGGAAAAAAATTGGCAGATCAATCAGTCATTTGTAGGGCCATTTTTTCCACAATATGAAGTGCAAGCAGCCCTATTGCAGAGCACTGTAGGGGCAGACACTCCTGTTTTTAACGTTATAGAGGAGGGACTCTAAGGTGTCTTTAAGGCCTCTCAGGAAAAAAATTTAAAACGTTTGTAAAGTAATACTATTTTTTTAATTGTCACTCTGCATTGCTTATTGCAGGGTATTACAGAGTGACAGGGACATGCTCAAATCAATCTGTATAAAATCAAAAAAATTAAGAGCACCAAAAATCCTATATATATGTATACACACACACACACACACACA
>NW_006931554.1:0-1366 GCF_000298275.1 Orycteropus afer afer
AGGAAGATTTTGTTTGCAGGGCATTGCATTTATGATAATGGTGGTGGAATATTTTGAAAAAGTTTAGCAACAATGGTGGCACAATATGAAAAATGTTATCAATATCCCTGAGCTGTCATGGGGAAGTTGTTATGCTGGTGAATGTCTTGGTGTCCATGTTTACACCACGATAAAAGTTAAAAAAATGGAAGAAGAATAAAAAGAGAGAGTCTTTGTGGGAGCCACAACTCCTTCCCAATCAGCATTCCCTTAACTCTTAAGGGTACATGGCCTGGCATTTTGAAGAGAGTCTTTGCTTTCATTTATGTGGTGAGCATGCAATGTGTGCTTAACTACCCTGCAGTATGGCAGCGATGATGCTTATCATTAAAGAAAACCCAAAACCCAAACCCACTGCCCTCGAGTCAATTCCTACTCATAGCGACCCCCACTGGGTTTCCAAGGTGGTAAATCTTTACAAAAGTAGCTTGCCCAGTCTTCCTTCTATGGAATGGCTTATAGATTTGAATCACCAACCTTCTGGTTAGCTGTCAAATGCCTTAGGCATTGTGCTATCAGAACCTTATTTTCTCTTTGGAATCAACTTAGTGTCAATTGGCCTGTGAATGTTCAATTATTCCAGTACCATCTTTTTGTTGTTGTTGTGTATCAAGCACACTGTGGCAGAGGAGAAGGCTTTTCATTTTGATAACCATAAATCTGGCACTATTTTCAAATATTTTCATTCCCCAGGGGATGGGACTAACCTTATTAGAATCCCTTGCCCAAATTCAAGTATTATTATGGTATAAAGGCCTTCAGAGAGAGGCCCAAAGAGAAATCTAGGGACATGTCACCCTAATGGCATTTCACTGTGAAGGACAAGAAGGATTCTGGAAAAGCAGCATCCTGATGGTATTCCAGAGGTAGGAAAAGTTGAGAGAGTGTTTTGGTTACTTCATGCCACTCTAACAGAGAATCCACAAATGGGGTGGCTTTAACAAATAAGATGTTGGAGGCTAGAAGTCCATTCAAAGTGCCAGGCTCTAGGGGCTGGGTAAAAGCCCCTCAACCCTGGGCTTCAGCTCTGCCTCTTGCTCCCAGCCAACTGAAGCTGGAGGCTTTCTTTACTCAGGCAGCTACTGGCTGCTGAGGTTGACAAACCCAAGGTCGATAAATAAAAAGGCAGAGGCTGATATTACCAAACCACGTGGCAGGCCATTGATTCAAGTCCATTAAAAGTCCCAAGATTGGCAGACAACATGGTAGGCTGCTGAGTACTGACTCAGCTACATGCAGAATTCAAGTGTGCCAAAAGCTACAGACCATTCCTAAAGCTTCTTCTTAAATATTGGGAGCAGAACACATCCCTGAGGCTGCTCACAGT
>NW_006931554.1:2107-3932 GCF_000298275.1 Orycteropus afer afer
TTTTTTTTTTTTTTTTTTTAGATAATTGTAGATCCACATGATTTGTTAGAAATACAGCTGAGAGATCCTATATACTTTTTCTTCAGTTTTTCCCAGTGGTAACATATTGAAACACTAGAGTTCAGTATCACAAGCAGGAAATTAACACTCATACAGTCAAGATACAGAATATTTCCATGACCACATTGTTCCCGCATGTTACCAACAGGGAGGTTGGGGCTCCTGGTTACATTCTGGCAGGGTGAAAGTCTAGAGGGACCACTGCTTTATTCTGTAGTGTTCGGTTGGAGTAGAGGGTACATAACTTTTTGCTGCGTTCCCCTTCCTGGTCCTTTGAGCAGTGACAGCATTCTTTTTTTTTTTTTTTTGTCTATGTCCATTGGCATTTTTTGCATTGCCAGCTTCTTTACATCCAAATCTGAGCTATGTAAGGCAAATAGGAAACCCGGGGAACATCACATGCTATCATTCCTTGAGTCCTGATTCCCTAGCTGGTCTGATTTCTTTTCTCCATTTTTCAGTCTTCTTCTGCTTGTTTTATAAATAATATCCAGGGTTTTTGGTTGTACTTAGTGAGAGGAATAAGAAAAAGTACATCTATCCATCTTCCTGGAAGTGTATATGTATTAGCTTCTTAAATTGACACAACAATCATATGAGGAAAATACTACTAACCTTATTTTACAGATGAGGACACTTAGGCATAGATAGGGAGGTTGAGTAATTTGCCCAAATATGTACAGACAGTAAGTGATGAAGCTATGATTCGAACCTAGAGCCTGACTGCAGAGTGTGCATTCTTAACCACTAATAACCTCCCACACAAGCCAACACCCAACACTCAGAGATGAGGAATTTAACGGTTAGGAGCAGACTCAGCTGATAAGCAGCTGGGTTCATATCTTGGTTCAGGAATTTAACTCACTATGGTTGTGTGACTTGGAGAAAGTTTCTTAACCTCTCTGGGTCTCAGTTTCCTCCTGATAAAAAAAAAAAAAAGTAATAATAGAACCTACCATAGCTGGCGGTTCAAACCCACCAGCCACTCCTTGGAAGGAAGGTTGGGCAATCCTACTTCCGTAGTGATACTGCCTCGGAAACCCAAGGAGGGGTCGCTATGAGTCGGGGCCAACTCGACGGCACATAACAACAACAACCATACAAGTTATTAGGCAAATTGGATGATTATATTTATATTATAAACACACATAGGAACTTTGGTGGTATAGCAGGTAAGGCATTTTACTGCTAATCAGGAGGTCACCGCAGAGTGGCTGGTTCAAACCTACCAGCCACTCTGCGGAAGGGAGATGAGGCAATCTACTTCCATAAAGATTTACAGTTTTGGAAACCCAATGGCGGTCACTATGAGTCGGAATGGACTCAATGGCAGTGAGTTGTGTGTGTGTGTGTGTATGTGTATATATATATATATGTGTGTGTGTATATATATGTGTGTATATATATATGTGTGTGTGTGTGTGTGTATATATATATATATACACACACACACACACAAATATATATATGTATGTGTATATTTAAAACATTGACTCTAAGATAGTGTTGGGGGAAAGAGGGAAAAAGGTCATTTAAAATAAGCAAATCACATTCCAAAATAGAAATAATAAAAGGAAAAAACACTGAGGTTTACATCAGTCACCTTTTTACAGATACAAATTCATTGGTCCTGCTTTGAGATAGTCTTTTGCCTACTAAGATCTATTTCAAGATCCCTGAATTAATTAATTCCCAAATACATCCTTTTCAAATGGCCCCTCCAGGATGCGCAGAGGGAGTGAGTTCTCAAGTTTCCTTCTGGGTC
>NW_006931555.1:0-3489 GCF_000298275.1 Orycteropus afer afer
CAGGACGCCAAAGAGAAGAGTGTTCAGCCAGGGGGCAGTTTAAGCATAGGCACTGAAACAAGGCGGGCTTGTGCTTACTCACTGATCTGCACAGAAACTATAAGAGATCTACATAAATGGAAGAACATACCATGCTCATGGATAGGAATATTGAACATTGTGACAATATCAATATGACCCAAATGAATCTATATATTTAATGCAATCCTGATCCAGATTCTATCAGCATTCTTTAAGGACATGAAGAAATCAATCAGTAATTTTATATGGACAGGAAAGAGCCCTCGGATAGGCAAAGCACTACTGAAGAAGAAAAACAAAGCAGGAGGTCTCACATTGCCGGATCTCAAAACCTACTATATAGCCACAGTAGTCAAAACTGACTGGTATTGGTACAATGACAGACACGTAGGACAGTGGAATAGAACTGAGAGCTCAGAAGTAGATCCATTGACCTATTGTCAGCTGACTTTTGACAAAGGGCTGAAATTCATTAAATGGGGAAGAGATAGTCTCTTTAACAAATGTTGCTGGCAAAACTGGATATTCATTTGCAGGAAAATGAAACAAGATCCGTACCCCACACCATGCACAAAACTTAACTCCAGATAGGTCAAAGACTTAAATGTGAGACCTAAAACTATGAAGTTCATCAAGGAAAAAATTAAGACAAACTTAGGGGCCTTAATTTATGGCATAAATAGACTATATAACCTCAAATGCATAAACAGAAGAAGATAACCCAGATGATTGGGACCTTCTGAAAATTGAATTTTTATGTGCATCACAAGACTTCTCCAAAAAAGTAAAAGAGAATCTACAAATTGGGAAAAAAAATATTCAGTAATGACATATCTGACAAGGGATTTATCTCTAAAGTTTATAGAAAACTCCAACACCTCAACATTAAAGAGAAACAATCCAATCAAAAAAATAGGCAGGAGACATGAACAGACACTTCACCAAAGAAGATATTCAGTCAGCTAAGAAACACATGAAGAAATGTTCATGATCATTAGCCATTGTTGTTGTTGTTGTTGTTGTTAAGTGCTGCCAACTTGGCTCCAACTCATAGAGACCACACCTACAACAGAACGAAACACTGCCTTGTCCTGCACCAGCCTCGCAATCCTTGCTACGCCTGAGCCCATCATTGCAGCAACTGTGTCAGTCCATCTCATTGAGGTCCTTTCTCTATTTGCTGACCCTCCACTTTACCAAGCATGGTATCCTTCTCCAGGGAATGGTCCCTTCTGACTACATGACTAAAGTAGGTGAGACAAAGTCTGACCATTCTCACTTTCAAGGAGCATTCCGGCTGCACTTCTTCCAGGACAGATTTGTTTGTTCTTCTGGCAATCCATGGTACTTTCAGTATTCTCTGCCAACACCACAACTCAAAAGCATCAACTCTTCTTCGGTCTTCCTTATCCATTGTCTAGTTTGCACATGCATATGATGTGATTGAAAATACCATGGCTTGGGTTAGGCACACCTTTGTCTTCAGAGACATGTTTGCTCTTCAGCAAAAAAAAAAAAAAAAACTGGTGAAGATGCGGAGAGATTGGGATTCTCGCACATTGCTGGTGGGACTATAAAATGATACAACACTGTGGAAATGAGTATGGCGATGCCTTAAAAATTTGGAATTAGAAATACCATTTGATCCAGCAATCCCATTACTAGGTATATATCCTAAAGAAGTGAGAGCCAGGACATGAGCAGATATATGCACACCCTTATGAATAGCAGTGAAATAGAGTCTGATATAATATTGGAAAACTTTATGAATAGCCCTAAAACTTTGTTCAAAATAGTGCTGGAAGATGAGCCCCTCAGGTCGGAAGGCACTCAAAATATGACTGGGGAAGAGCTGCCTCCTCAGAGTAGAGCCGACCCTAATGATGTGGGTGGAGTAAAGCTTTTGGTACCTCCATTTGCTGCTGCAGCATGACTCAAAATGGGAAGAAACAGCTGCAAACATCCATTAATAATCAGGACATGGAACGTATGAGATATGAATTTAGGAAAGTTGAAAGTTCTCAAAAATCAAATGGAACACATAAAGATCAATATCCTGGGCATTAGTAAGCTGAAATGGACTGGTTTTGGCCATTTTGAATCAGAAAATCATATGATCACTATTACAGCAATGACAAATTGAAGAGGAATGGTGTGGCATTTATTGTCACAAGGAATGTTTCAAGATCTGTCTGAAGTACAATGCTGTCAGTGATATAGGATAGTATCCATATGCCTACAAGGAAAACCAGTTAATACTACTATTATTCAAATTTGCACACCAACCACCAAAGCCAAAAACAAGGAAATTGAAGACTTTTATTAATGTCTGCAGCCTGCAATTGACCAAACATGCAATCAAGTTGTGTTGATTATCATTGGTGATTGGAATGCAAAAGTTGAAAACAAGGAAGAATCACCAGTAGCTGGAAAATATGGCCTTGGTGATAGAAATGATGCTGGAGATCGCATGGTAGAATTTTGCAAGACCAATGACTTATTCATTGCAAATACTTTTTTTCAACAACATGAACAGCAGCTACACACGTGGACTTCACCAAATGGAGTGCACAGGAATCAGATTGACTACATCTATGCAAAGAAATGATGGAGAAGTTCAACATCTACAGCCAAAACAAGCCAGGAGCAAACTGGAATAGACCACCAACTGGTCATATGTAAGTTCAAGTTGAAGCTGAAGACAAAACAAGCCCATGAGAGCTTATGTTCCACCTGAATTTAGAGACCATCTAAAGAATAGATTTGAAGCATTGAATATCAATTACCAGAAACCAGATGAATTGTGGGATGACATCAAGAATATCATCCATGAAGAAAGCAAAAGATCATTAAAAAGACAGGAAAGGAAGAAAAGACCAAAAGAGATGTCAGAAGAGACTCTGAAACTTGCTCTTGAATGGGCAATAGCTAAAGCAAATGGAAGAAAGGACAAGACAAAAGGAATGAACAGAAGATTTCAAAGAGCAGCTCGAGCAGATGAAGTCAATTATTATAATGAAATGTGCAAAGACCTGGAATTAGGAAACCAAAAGGGAAGAACATGCTCACCATTTCTCAAGCTGAAAGAACTGAAGAAAATATTTAAGCATCGAGTTGCAATATTGAAAGATTCTATGGGCAAAATGATGCAGGAAACATCTAAAGAAGATGGAAAGAATACACAGATGGAAGGAATTCACTGTACCAAAAAAGAACTGGTCGATGTTCATCCATTCCAGGAGGTGGCATATGATTAAGAACCAATGGTATTGAATGAAGGAAGAAGTCGAAACTGCACTGAAGGAATTGGTGAAGAACAAGTCTCCAGGAATTGATGGAATACCTATTGAGATGTTTCAACAAGCGGATGCCCCTCTGGAAGTACTCACTCGACTATGCCAAGAGATTTGGAAGACAGCTACCTGGCCAACTGACTGGAAGAGATCTGTATTTGTACCCATTACAAAG
>NW_006931555.1:3589-4186 GCF_000298275.1 Orycteropus afer afer
CTGAAGATAATTAAAAAATGGTTGCAGCAATATGTTGTTAGGTGCCATCAAGTTGTCTCTGACTCATAGCGACCCTATGCACAGCAGAAGGAAACACCACCCAGGCCTGTGCCAGCTCTGCAATCTTTGCTTTACTTGAGTCCATCACCACAGCCACTGTGCCAATCCATCTTGTTGTGGGTCTTCCCCTCTTTCGTTGACCCTCCACCTTACCAAGCATGACATCCTTCTCCAAGGAATGGTACCTTCTGATAATATGACCAACCTAGGTGGATGATGTCTGGCCATTCTCACTTCCAAGGAGCATTTCGGGCTGCACTTCCTCTAGAACAGATCTGTTGGTTCTTTTAGCAGTCCATGGTACTTTCAGCATGCTTTTCCAGCACCACAACTCAAAAGCAGCAACTTTTCTTGGGTCTTCCTTATTCATTGTCCAGCTCTCACATGCATATGAGGTGATTGAAAGTACCATGGCTTGTGTCAGGCACACCTCAGTCTTCAAGGAGACATCTTTGCTCTTCAGCACTTGAAAGAGGCCATTTGTAGCTGACTTGCATGCTTTATGTTGTCTGATGTCCTGACTGCTGCTTCCATTGG
>NW_006931556.1:0-718 GCF_000298275.1 Orycteropus afer afer
AAAAGAAAGGTATGTATGGCCTTAAGAAATTGGTACATGCCAGCCAAGTTGACTTTATAGCAAATCTTATCTTTTTCTGCTGGTGATACTTGTACCATAGGTAAAAAGTCCTATGGGTTGAGGTGGAGAGCAGTGATAAGACAAGAGTTAGAGTTAGAGTTCTGTGTTATTGAGAGTCTGGGAGTTATGTCAGGACTGGGTGTGTGCATGAACTTTCAGAGCTTTTTACTTTTCTTACTCAAGAGTTAGATCTCTGTCCTTAGAGCTGCCCTTTCCCAGACCAAAAAAATTGCTGAGAGATCCCTTGACTTTCAGAAAACTTGTCCCTTCCCTCTTTTTATTTTGTTTCAAAGGTATTTAAATGATGTAGTATAACTGACTGCTCTGCAATGTTTGCTTCATTTATAGGTGTTCTGTTATTCATGATTCAGTATGTTGCTGCTAGCTGCAGTTGAGTTGGCTTGGAGTCACAGTGACCCTATAATAGAATGAAACATTGTCTGGTCCTACACCATTTTCATGATTGGTGGTATGCTTGAACACCATGTTGTGGGTATGATGTCAATCTATTTCACCAAGGGCTTCCTTCAACTTTATAGGCCCTTCACTTTACCAAAACATGACGTCTTTTTCTAGCTACTATTCTCTGGTAGCATAGTGGCTAAGACACTTGCCTGCTAACCAGACGGCTGGCGGTTCAAACCCACCAGCCACTCCT
>NW_006931556.1:818-4028 GCF_000298275.1 Orycteropus afer afer
ATAACAACAACAACAACATTCTTTATTGTGATGTGTTCAAAGTAAGTAAGTTGAATACAAATGTATACTGAATACTATAATACATAGGATATAAAGATGAACAATGTGTTCTACCACCTTAGAGGAGTTTAAATCTATTTGGAAAAGGTAAGTCACACATACTAGAACACACACAAAATGATGTGTAAAAGTATGATCTGAGTGGTAAACAAAACAACAAAAAAACCTAAACTCACTGCCATCGAGTTGATACTGACTCATAGCTACCCCCCTTTGGGGTCTGAGGCAGTCAAATTGCCCTGTCTTCCTTTCAAGGATCAGCTGGTTGGTTTGAACTGCCAACCTTCTGTTTAGCAGTCAAATGCCTTAGGCACCATGCCACCAGAGCTCCTCATCTGAGTGCTAGTCCTTCAGATATTACTTCCCCTTTGTTGTAACTCTACTACCTAGTGTAGGCTCTTACTAAATGTTTGTTGGAGATTCCTTCCATTCAAGGCTTCTGGTCCAGCAAAAACCAGTTAGCATATTGCTTTATCAATCCACTAGGATCAAAATTCTGAAAAACCACTACCCTTCTGTCAGTTTGTTATACTATTGTGGTTTGCATGCTTCTATGATGCTGGAGGCTAAGTTGCCAGTATTTCAAATATCAGCAGGTAACCCATAGTGGACAGGTTTAGCAGAGCTTCGAGACTGAGACAGACTGGAAAGAAAGGCTGGCAATCTACTTCTGAAAACTAGCCAATGATAACTCTGCATCACAACAGAATACTGTCCAATGTATGTAGTGTTGGGAGGCACTAAAAATACACAGTTGCTAAAACAATGCACTCAAAAATACCAATGATTGTGAAGATGGCCCAGGACTGGCAACATTTCTTTCTGTTGTACATGAAGTTGTCATAAGTTGGAGCTGACACTACAACTAACAACAACGAAGGTGTAAATATTGGAGTAAGTTAGTCTATTTTTTTCCCCTAAATATTCAGCTTTATTGACACTAATTTCAATGGGAGGGTAAATGGCTTCTTATTGCAGATGTCTCCATGTCAGTATGAGCTTGTTTTGATTACCCTAAGGTAAAGGAGCTCTGGTGCCATAGTGGTTAAAGCATTTGGTTATTAACCAAAAGGTCAGTGGTTTGAACCCACCACCTGCTCTGTGGGAGAAAGATGAGGCAATTTGCTTCCGTAAAGATTTACAGCCTTGAAAACCCTATGGACAGTTCTAATCTGTCCTACAGGGTTACCATGAATTGGAACTGACTCAATGGCAGTGGGAATAGTGGGTATAGGACAGTAATAATAATTATCTAATTTTATTCCTTCAAGCTAGACTCAGAAGAGGATGTAGAATGAAAAATATCATTGCTGATGTCAGATGGATCTTGGCTGAAAGCAAAGAATACCAGAAAGATATTTACCTGTGTTTTATTGACTATGCAAAAGCATTTGACTATGCAGATCATAACAAATGATGCATAACATTGCAAAGAATGGGAATTCTAGAATACTTAATTGTGCTCATGAGGAACTTGTACAGAGACCAAGAGGCTGTCACTCAAACAGAACAAGGGGATACTGCATGGATTAAAATCAGGAAGGGTGTATGTCAGGTTTGCATCCTTTCACCTTACTTATTCTATTGGTATCGTGAGCAAATCTGAGAGGCTGGACTATATGAAGAAAAGCATGGCATTGGGATTAGAGGAAGACTCATTAACAACCTGTGATATGCAAATGACACAACCTTGCTTGCTGAAAGTGAAGATGCTTAAAGCAACAATGAAGATGAAAGACTATCTATGGTCTTCAATACAGATTACACCTCAACATAAAGAAAACAAAAATCCTCACATCTAGACCGATAAGAAACATCATGATAAATGCAGAAAAGATCGAAACTGTCAGGGATTTCATTTTACTTGGATCCATCATTAACACCCATGGAAGCAGCAGTCAAGAAATCAGATGTTATATTGCACTGGGCAAATCTGCAAGAATCCTTATTGTGGTGTTGGCAAAGAATACTGAAAGTATCATAGACCGCCAGAAGAATGAACATATCTGTTCTGGAAGCAGTAGCCAGCATGTTCCTTAGAAGTGAGAATGGCCAGACTTCATCTCACCTACTCTGGTCATGTTGTCAGAAAGGAACAGTCCTTGGAGAAGGACATCATGCTTGGTACAGTAAAGGGTCAGTGAAAAAGGGGAAGACCCTCAATGAAATGAATTGACACAGTGGCTGTAATGATGGGGTCAAGAACAGCAAGGATTCTGAGGATGGCGCAGAACTGGGCAGTGTTTCATTCTGTTGTACGTAGGGTCGCTGTGGGTCGGAGCTGACTCTATGGCACCTAACAACAACAACATTTTTTTCCCCCTATTAATTATAGCACTGAACAATTTTGCTTTAATGTGGGGTTATCTGCTGATATCTCTAATCTGTTTACTTTCTTACTAGAATGATGGGCTTTTTCTCATTTTTAAAGAAAGGTTCTTAAGACAGGCTATGGAAAGGAAAAAAAAGTGAGGGATGATTTCTTTCTTTTATTTTCGCATGTTTTTGGCAGAATCCCCAAACGTCTTGGATTTTGGAGGAAACGAAATGTCAGAATGGAGTCCAAGCTTGAGCAGAAGAAGCCAGTGCTTTGTTTATTCAGTAAGGAGGAAGGCAGAGAGGCTGTGCTGGTAGAAAGGACAAACTTTGAGAACCTCAACTGTTGAGCTGCCCAGTGAGGAAGAAACTCTACTTGTTGGTAGGATGTATAGCAAAACCCCAAAATAGTGAGCGTAACTTGGAAGAAATAGAAATCTTTGGAACCATGGCTTTCAGAGAAAAGAGGCTATGGGCAGGGTAGTGTTGAAGTCCAGCAGGAACCAGATGCAGCCTTGTTTTCTTTCTATGTCTATAAACAAAAAGGGTTTATTACAGACCCCTATGTACCACTGAGGAAAATCTCTGTGTTATTTTGGGTTCTCTGACCCCCCTTCCTCTAAATCTCCTAACAAAACAGGGGTCAATTTGATTCAAAACTTAGTCTTGGATTCCTTCTCTCCTACCAATGATGGTGGTTTTCTCTCTCTCTTTTTTTTTTAAATTTATTTGTTTTTATTTGGGTGAAGATTTACAGAGCAAATTCACTTTCCATACAGCAGTTCACATATACTTTGTCTCATGTCATTGACCACAGTTTACCACAATGCAACA
>NW_006931557.1:0-1927 GCF_000298275.1 Orycteropus afer afer
ATAATAGTAGTATCATCTGGTTTTCCTTGAAGGCAGATGGATATTATTATATCACTGATGGCATTGTATATCAGGATAGATCTTGAAACATTCTTCGTGACAATGAAAGCCATGCCATTCCTCTTCAATTTGTCATTCCTGACATAGTAGATCATATGCTTATCTGATTCAAAATGGCCAAAACTCATCCATTTCAACTCACTAATGCCTAGGATATCAGTCTCTATACATTCCATTTCATTTTTGACAACTACCAATTTTCCTAGATTCATACCTCATACATTCCATGCTCTGATTATCAATGGATGTTTCTTCTCATATTGAGTCATGCCACTTCAACAAATGGAGGCCTTGAAAGCTCTACTTTATCCATATCATTAAGGTAAGCTCTACTCTGATGAGGCAGCTCTTTCCCAGTTGTATTTTGAGTGCCTTCCAACCTGAAGGGCTCATCTTCTGGCACTGTATTGGACAATGTTTCAGGGCAATTCATAAAATTTTCCAGTAATATATCAGACAGTGCTTCATAACTGTTCATAAGGTTTTCACTGGCCAATTCTTTGAAAAGTGGATAGCCTCTTCCTTCTTCTGAGTCTGCCTCAGTCTGGAAGCTCCACTGAAACCAGTCGACCATGGGCACCCTGGCTGGCACAGCCTCCAACCTCACAGCAACACACAAGACACTATAGTACAACAAACCAATAGACAAGTTCGTCTCCTTTAGCTATTCCAACCACTTCACTCAGTTCCTGGGCTTCCCCCTACCTGTTCCTGCCTGGCCCTGTCTGCTGCTGCTCCCTGCTGCCTGGGGGCTGTCCAAGGTTCCTCATGTGTACAATCAAGTGTTCTGGAATTCCCATTCTTCTCAATGATGTCTGTAATTTTTTATGATTCACACAATCAAATGCTTTTGTATAGTCAATAAAATACAAGTAAACATCTTTCTGATATTCTTTGCTTTCAGCTAAAATCCATCTGACATCAGCAATGATATCCCTCATTCCACGACCTCTTCTGAATCCAGCTTGGATTTCTATAAGTTTTCTGTCAATATAGTGCTGCAATCATTTTTTAATTATCTTCAGCAAGATTTTATTTGCATGTGATATTGATACTGTTTGATACTTTCCATATTCTGTGGGATCATCTTTCTTTGGAATGGGCACAAATATGGATCTCTTCCAGTCAGTTGGCCAGGTAGCTGTCTTCCAAATCTCCTGAAATAGCCAAGTGGGTGCCTCCAGTGTGGCATCCATTTGTTGAAACAGCTCAATGGATATCCCATCAATTCCTGGAACCTTGATTTTCACCACTTTCTTTGGTGCAATTTTGACTTCTTCCTTCAATACCATTGGTTCTTGATCATATGCCACCTCCTGAAATGGATGAACATCAACCAATTCTTTTTGGTACAGTGACTGTGTGTATTCCTTCCATCTTCTTTTGATATTTTCTGTATCATTCAATATTTTGCCCATTAAATCTTTCAATATTGCAACTCAAGTCTTAAATTTTTTCTTCAATTCTTTCAGCTTGAGAAATGCTGAGTGTGTTTTTCCCTTTTGTTTTTCTAACTGCAAGTCTTTGCACATTTCATTATAATAATTGACTTTGTCTTTTAAAGTTGCCTTTTGAAATCTTCTGTTTAGCTCTTTAATCTTGTCATTTCTTCCATGTACTTTAGCTACACTCTGTTCAAAGGCAAATTTCAGAGTCTCTTCTGTCATCCATTTTGGTCTTTTCTTCCTTTTCTTTTTAATGAGCTTTTGCTTTCTTCATGGATGATGTTCTCGATGTCATCCCATAATTCCTTTAGTTTTTGGTCATTGGTGTTCAATCCATTAAATCTAGTCTTTAGATGGTCTCTAAATTCAGGATGGATGTATTCAGGATCATATTTTGGCTCTCATGGACTTGTTTTAACTGT
>NW_006931557.1:2237-4709 GCF_000298275.1 Orycteropus afer afer
GACAACCTCCTGGTCTATGTACAAGTTCCGCATGAGCACAATTAAGTGTTCTGGAATTCCTGTTCTTCTCAATGTTATCCACAATTTGTTATGATCCACACAATCAAATGTTTTTGATAGTCAATAAAACACAAGCAAACATCTTTCTGGTATTCTTTGCTTTCAGTCAAGATCCATCTGCCTTCAGCAATTATATCCCTTGTTCCATGTCCTCTTCTGAATTCAGCTTGGATTTCTGGAAGTTTTTTGTCAATATAGTGCTACAACTGTTTTTGAATTATCTTCAGTAAGATTTTACTTGCATGTGATATTAATTATATTGTTCGATAATTTCCACATTCAGTGGGATTACCTTTCTTTGGAATGGGCACAAATATGGATCTTTTCCAATCAGATGGACAGGTAGTTGTCTTCCAGATCTCATAGCTGAGTCAGTGCCTCTAGTGTGGCATCTGTTTGTTGAAACATCTCAACGGATATCACGTCAATTCTGACTTGTTTTTCACCACTTCTTCAGTGCAGCTTTGACTTCTTCCTTCAATACCATTGGTTCTTGATCATATGCCACCTCCTGAAATGGGTGAACATCAACCAATTATTTTTGGTACAGTGACTCTGTGTATTCCTTCCATTTTCTTTTGATGTTTCCTGAATTATTCAATATATTGCCTATAGAATATTTCAATATTACAACTTGAGGCTTAAATTTCCTCTTCAGTTCTTTCAGCTTGAGAAATGCTGAGTGTGTTCTTCCCTTTGGGCTTTCCAACTCCATGCCTTTGCACATTTCATTATAATAATTGACTTTGTCTTTTCAAGCTGCTCTTTTATCTTGTCATTTCTTCCATTTGCTTTAGCTACACTCTGCTCAAGGGCAAGTTTCGGAGTCTCTTCTGGCATACATTTTGGTCTTTCTTCCTTTCTTTTTAATGAGCTTTTTCTTTCTTCATGGATGATGTTCTCAATGTCATCCTACAATTCCTTTGGTTTTTGGTCATTGGTGTTCAATTCATCAAATCTAGTCTTTAGATGGTCTCTAAATTCAGGATGGATGTATTCAAGATCATATTTTGGCTCTCATGGACTTATTTTACTATCTTTAACTTCAAATTAAGCTTGCATATGAGCAGTTGATAGTCTGTTCCACAATCAGCTCCTAGCCTTGTTTTGGCTGAAGATATTGAGCTTTTCCATCGCTTCTTATCACAGATGTAGTAAATCTGATTCCTGTGTATTCTATCTGGCAAAGTCCACATGTATAGCTGCCATTTGTGTTGTTGAAAAAAGGTATTTGCAATGAATAAGTCATTGGTCTTGCAAAATTCTATCATGTGATTTCAGCTTTATTTCTATCACCAAGGCCAAATCTTCCAACTACCTGTGATTCTTCTTTATTTCCAACTTTTGCGTTCTAGTCACCAGTGATAATAAGCACATCTTGGTTGCATGTTTGGTCAATTTCTGACTGGAGAAGTTAGTAAAATTCTTCAATTTCCTCCTCTTTGGCTTTGGTGATTGGTCTATAAATTTGAATAATAGTAGTATTAACTAGTCTTCCTTGTAGGTATATGGATATTATCCTATCACTGACAACAATGTACTTCAGGATAGATCCTGAAGTATTCTTCATTATGATGAATGCCACTCCATTCCTCTTCAATTTGTCATTCCCAGCATAGTAGATCATATGGTTGTTTGATTTAAAATGGCCAAAACTAGTCCATTTCAGCTCACTAAAGCCTAGGATATTAATCTTTATGTGTTCCATTTCATTTTTGACAACTGCCAATTTTCCTAGATTCATACATTCCATTATCCAATTATCAATGGATGTTTGCAGCTGTTTCTCCTCAGTTTGAGTCACGCCACATCAAGAAATGGAGGTCCCAAAACCTTTACTTTATCCATATTATTAAGGTCAGTTCTACTCTGATTAAGCAGCTCTTTCCCAGTCATATTTTAGTGCCTTCCAACCTGAGGGGCTCATCTTCCGGAACTATATCAGACAATGTTTCAGGACTATTCATAAAGTTGTCAAGTAATGTATCAGACAGTGTTTCTCTGCTATTCATTTGGTTTTCCCTGGCCAATTTTTTGACAAATGGATGGCCTCTTCCTTCTTCTATGTCTGTCTGAGTCTGGAAGCTCTGCTGAAACCTTCCCACTGTAGGCAACCCTGCTGGAGTTTGAAACACCAGTGGTACAGCCTCCAGCCTCACAGCAACATGCAAGCAACCAGATATGACAAACTGACAGACAAGTTTGTCTCCCTTAGCTGTTCCAAACCACTCTGCCCAATTCCTGGCTTACCCCTTATCTGTTCTGGCCGTGGGCCCTGGCTTCCCGTTTCCTGCCTGGGTAGGGTCTCTCCCTTCCCTTACCTGGACCTAGCTGTCAGCCCTGGCTTCTTCCCACTTCCTGCCATAGGTGGGGTATAATTGTGGTCATTTGAATATATGTATATATATATAT
>NW_006931557.1:6690-7325 GCF_000298275.1 Orycteropus afer afer
TATATATATATATGCATATATATATATATATATATATATATATAATTATATAATAGAGCACATAGCTATGTCTTCTATATATTATATATATACAATAGAGCACATAGTTATGGAAACCTCTTTGACACAACCAAACACTTCAAGGACTGTGTTACTGGGCTAAGGACCATAGTCTCAGGGGGCATCTAAGTCAAATGGCATAAAATAGATCATAAAGATAGATCATAAAGATAATGTTCTATGTCCTAGTTTGGTGAGTAGTATCTGGGGTCTTAAAAGCTTGTCAGTGACGATTTAAGATACAACTATTGGTCTCATCCCAAATGGAGAAAAGGAGAGTGAAGGAAAGCAAAGACTCAAGGAAGCAATTAGTAAACAGGACTGCTGGCCCACATAGACCATAGCCACTGCGAATCTGAGACCAGAAGAACTAGATGGCGAGCAGCTATTATTACTGACCACTTCTGATCAGGGACATGATAAGAGTTCCCAGAGAAAAATGTAGAACAAAACTCAAATTCTTAAAAAAAAAAAAAATCAGCAAGACAGAATGGACTGTTGTAACAAGTTCTGTACCTCACACCATACACAAAAACAAACTCCAGATGGATCAAAGACTTAAATGTGAAACCTAA
>NW_006931558.1:0-1024 GCF_000298275.1 Orycteropus afer afer
GACTCGACGGCACTTAACAACAACAACAACGTTGTTGGAGTCTATTGGCTAGAATTTTGTTGAAGATTTTTGCATCTATATTCATGAGGGATTTTGGTCTATAGTTTTCCTTTTTTAGTGATGTCTTTGCCTGGTTTTGGTATCAATGTTATGCTTTCTTCATAAAATGAATTTGGTAGGATTCCATCTTTTTCTATGATCTAGAATAGTTTGAGTAGGATTGGTGTCAGTTCATCTCTGAATGTTCAGTAGGAATTCTCCAGGGAGACCATCTGGGCCAGGAGTTTTTTTGTTGATAATTTTTTATTACCTGTTCCATTTCTTCTTTGTGTTATGAGTCTGTTCAAATTTTCCACCTCAGTCTGTGTTAGTTTAGGTAAGTACTATGTTTCTAGAAATCTGTCCATTTCTTCTAGATTTTCAAATTTGTTGGAATATAGTTCTTCATCTTGATATTATCCTTTTAATTTCTGTTGGTTCTCTTGTGATGCCAACCAATTTGTTCTTTATTTGTGTTACTTATATTCTCTCCCTCTTTTCCTTTGTTAAATTTGCCAGTGGTTTGTCAATTATTTTATTGATCTTTCAAAAAACCAACTTCTGGTCTTGTTAATTTTCTCTATTGTCTATTTTCTGTTTCATTTATTTCTGCTTGAATATTTTTTCTTTTCTTCTGGTGACTGTAGCCCTTTTTTTTGCTGGTCTTTTTCTAATTGTTGGAGATGTTGGGTTAAGATGTTCATTTTGGCTCTTCTTTTTTGATGTGTGCATTTATTGCTATAAATTGGTCTCTGATCACTGATTTTACTCTATCCCAAAGATTTTGGTATGCTGTGTGTTTCATTCTCATTTGATTCAAGGAATTTTTAAAATTTCATTTTTATTTCTTCTATTACCCAGTCATTTTCAAGGAGAATGCTGTTCAGTTTCCATGTGTTTGCTCTTTTTCCATTGATCTTCCTATTGTTGATTTCTAATTTTATAGCATTGTGATCTGAGAAGATGCTTTGCAGTATTTCAATGT
>NW_006931558.1:2399-3951 GCF_000298275.1 Orycteropus afer afer
CCAGAGCTCCCTTTTGGTTTGTAGTTGTCCTCCTTTGCCAATTGATGTCTCTGTTTCTCTGTTCACAATCTTGTAGGCTTATTTACTTTGCATACTTCCATAACTGTGTGGGTTTCTGGATTATGTCATCATGTGTGTTAATGGTCAGTTGTTGTTTGCTGTTGTTGGTCCTCTGTCCAAAGGACTCCTTTTAGCATCTCTTGTAAGGTTGGTCTGGTTTTAACAAATTTTAACAAATTTCCTTAATTTATGCTTATCTGGCAATGTCCTAATATCACCATCATATTTGAGGAACAATTTTGCTGAGTATATATTTCTTGGTTGGATAATTTTTTTCTTTCAGGTTTTTATATATACCATCCAATTGCCTTCTTGCTTGCATGGTTTCTGCCAAAACATCAGAGCTTAGTCTTATTGGTTGTCCTTTATAGGTAACTTTTCATTTTTCCTGTGCTGCTTTCAGGATTCTTTGTTTTTGGTTTTGGTGAGTTTGGTGATGATATGTGTTGGTGATTTTCTTTTGGGGTCTATCTTGTTTGGCGTTTGTTGGACTTCTTGAATGGATGTATTCTCATCTTTCACCATATCAACGAAATTCTTTTCCAACAAATCTTGTACAATTTTCTCTGTGGTTTTATTTGTCTCATCCTGTTCTGGAATTCCAATGACATGTAGGTTATTCCTTTTGATGGTGTCCCACATGAACTTTAGGCTTTCTTCATTTTGTTTTGATTGTATTTCTGGTTGATCTCTTCCCAAAGAAGTATTGAGATATTTGTCTTCAGTCTCACTAATTCTGTCTTCCATTGATTCAATTCTACTCCTTTGCCCATTCAAGTGTTATCTATTTCTGAGAATTTATTATCAATCTTCTGGATTTCTATCTGTAGATTTTGTATCATTTCTAATTTTTCATTTACTTTGTCATTTTGTTCTTGTATCATCTTTCGAAATTGTTCTAAGGTTTTCTCTGTGTTTTCCTCAATTTTGTCTGTTTTCCTTGATCTCTCTCTCAATCCATTGAAAGTACCTAAATATAATTCTTTTGAATTCCTTATCAGAGAGTTCTAATGGTGCTTTATCCTCAGGGATGTGTTCTGGGTCAATATCCCAGTCCCTTGTTTCTCCCGCTTTATCTTGCTTCTTTGTGTGGACTGTGATGGTCTGTTGTCTCCAAAACATTTTGACATTTTTGTGTTTATATTTAATTGGTGATTGTGTGTTGGAGTGATTTGCCCAAGATTTTCACATTCTTTGTTTTGTTTGCATGTTATCTGAGTAAGCATGGTACTATGCTCCTCTATTTGCCAGTTGGCAGCACTTATGCACTCACCACCTGTCTCCTTTCCAGTCATCAGCCTTCCATATGTCTGTGCTGTCCTTGGCAATCACAGCCTATTCTTAGGTCCCTGGAATCTGACTGAGAATGCTGTCACTTTAAATATCCCAAATGGCCACCACTTGTAAACATTCAAAATGGTTGCACCCTCCAGACAGCCAAAAGTCCACAACTCAGTTTCTCTCCTTCTTTGCTGTTTCCCTTTTAGTCATT
>NW_006931559.1:0-1213 GCF_000298275.1 Orycteropus afer afer
TAATAACGAGAACGTGGAATGTATGAAGTATGAATCTAGGAAAATTGGAAGTTGTCAAAAAATGAAATGGAACACATAAAGATCGATATCCTAGGCTTTAGTGAGCGGAAATGGAGCCGTTTTGGCCATTTTGAATCAGACAACCATATGATCTACTATGCTGGGAATGACAAATTGAAGTGGAATGGTGTGGCATTCATCATCACAAAGAATGTTTCAAGATCTATCCTGAAGTACAAAGCTGTCAGTGATAGGATAGTATCTATATGCCTACAAGGAAGACCAGTTAATACTACTATGTTATTCAAATTTATGCACCAACCACCAAAGCCAAAGATGAGGAAATTAAAGATTTCTACCAACTTCTGCAGTCTGAAATTGATGAAAGTGCAATCAAGATGTGTTGATTATCACTGGTGATTGGAATACAAAAGTTGGAAACAAAGAAGAATCACTGATAGTTGAAAAATATGGCCTTGGTGATAGAAATAACACTAGAGAATGCATGACACAATTTTGCAAGACCAACAACTTGCTCACTGCAAATACCTTTTTGCAACAAAACAAATGGTGGCTATACACATGGACTTTGCCAGATGCAGTACACAGGAATCAGATTGACTACATCTGTGACATGAGACAATGGAGCAGCTCAATTATCTTCAGTCAAAATGAGGCCAGGAGCTGACTGTGGAACAGACCATCAACTGCTCATATGCAAGTTCAAGTTGAAGCTCAAGATGATTTTAAAAAGTCCATGAGAGCCAAAAATATCATCTTGATTATATCCCTCCTGAATTTAGAGACCATCTAAAGAATAGATTTGACATATTGACTGAAAACCAGAGGAATTGTGAAGAAAGCAAGAGGTCATTAGAAAGATAAGGAAGAAAAACCCAAATTGGATGTCAGAAGAGACTCTGAAACTCGTCCTTGAATGGAGAGTAGCTAATGCAAATGGAAGAAATGACAAGATAAAAGAGCTGAACAGGTTTCAAAGAGCAGCTTGGGAAGATAAAGCCAATTACTATAATGAAATGTGCATAGACATGGAGTTAGAAAACCAAAAGGGAAACATGCTCACCATTTCTCAAGCTGAGAAAACTGAAGAAAAAATTTAAGCCTCGAGATGCAATACTGAAAGAGTCTATGGGCAAAATATTGAATGATGCAGGAAACATCAAAAGAAGATGGAAGGCATACACAGAGTCAC
>NW_006931559.1:3818-4856 GCF_000298275.1 Orycteropus afer afer
ATAATGGGTTGAAACAGTGAAGATTGTGAGGATGGTGCAGAACCAGGCAGTGTTTCATTCTGTGGTACAAAGGGTTGCTATGAGTCAGAACTGAGTCAGCGACACTCTTGTTCTAACCCCAAAATAATCTATGTCTTTTTTACCAAGCAGTTTCCAGACTCTTCTTCAAAGTTGTTCATGGAGGAGCACAAAATCAGCTGCCTCTATTGGATCTGCCTCTACCCACTTGCATGCACAAGCCAATCAGACTGAGGAAAGGATGTTTCTCCAGTTGGGGTTTAAAATGGTGGAGACTCATATCACTCAGGCTAAGAGGTGTGGCACCCAACAACAACAACAACAAGATGCCTGTACTTCCCTTTCCTTACACTTCCTGTAGGCCGCCCATTTAGAATTTTTCTCCATCAAGCCACTCCTTGATGTTCACCTTCACCTACCATGCTGCCATGTTTAACTTTTCTCTTTCACTTTTTAATTTTTTTTTATTTTAAGAGCTTGTTTCATTCGATGTTACGTGTACATTTAGTTTCACTCCCCATTTACCATTTCCAACCCTAACCCAGTCTCCTCCCCTCCCTGCCCAGTAACCTCCCCCATGTGCCCCTCATATTTATGCAATCCTATTTGGTTGAGCAATCTACTTCCGTAGTGATAGTGCCTCGGAAACCCAAGGACGGGTTGTTATGAGTTGGGACCAACTCAATGGCACATAACAACAACAACATTTGTCCTGCATTTCCTCAGTGTGAATGTTGCCCCTCTGGTGCCCCATGGTCCATTGCTCTAAGGGATGTATTACTGTAGAGTATATGGGTGCATCATCCTGTGTTGAGCAGTCTGCATGTACATCTTGTTAACTATTGGGCTGAGAGCCTGCCCTTGGGGGTGAGTTTTATTCCAGGCACAGAATGTATTCCAGGGCCATAGTATTGGGGGTCTCACCAGAGTCCATCTGACCAGTAATTCTGGTCATTATTGAGTTTTTGGATTTTTTTCCATGTTTTTCCTCCCACTCTATCCAGGGTCTCCAGATTTGAT
>NW_006931560.1:0-572 GCF_000298275.1 Orycteropus afer afer
CCAGCCTTCTAGTTAGCAGTCAAGTGCCTTAGGCACTATGCTACCAGAGCTCAGGGGACACGGAGTTTATGTTAATGGGGAAGGAACAATTCAGAAAAGGAGAGTGAGAATGACTGCACCACGTGAAGAATGTAGTCAGTGTCACTGAGTTACACATGCAGAGATTGCTGCATCGGCGAAGGTTTTGTTGTCCTCATTTTCACCACAACGAAAATAAATCCTTAAAAAAGATTCCAGGAGGATATTGACAGCTGACACTCAGAGGGAGATCTATGGAGGAGATCCTGGGTAGAGAGGGAGAATAATGTGGAACAAAACTCAAAATCATTTGGAAAAAAAATGTGGGGGGAACCAGGTCTGCTTGTCTAATAGACCCTGGTGGAACCACTGAGACTATGGCCCCTAGCTGCCTGTCAGGTCAAGTCTGAAATTGAACCCACACCTGTGGCTTCCAGCCAAACAAAGGGCAGGCATATGACATTTACTGGAGGTAGATACACTCCTTGGAGAGAACAATCATGGGAGAAAGAAGGGCTGCTTATGCACAGGGAGACAGCTCAGGGGGCAGGAGT
>NW_006931560.1:1812-2867 GCF_000298275.1 Orycteropus afer afer
ATCTTTTCCCATGGCCTTCGGGGAATCGTGGGACCCCGGAGGAATCAAGGAAAGTAGAGGAGCCAGACCTGGAGGAGCTGATTCTCAGAGGTCCCCAACCGGTCTCCTCCCACCACTCCGCCATTAGACCGCTCCTCAGGAGCCCCAGGCTGCTGGCCGAGTGACCAGAGCGAGTCGTCTGCCGCCTCTGAGCGGGAGGACCCCCGCCTGCCGGGGTGAACGGGAGTCCCGGCCACCTCCCTCCGAGAGAGCGGGTCTCAATGTGCTTGGACGCCGCGTGCGCGAGTTAGTGAGGGTGGTCATTACAGTGTCTCCTTGGCCCAGCTATTACAGAGGGACCCGCTGGGTCTCGAGGTGATGTAATTGCCAGAACCCACTAACCAGTTACACATACCACTTGGGAGGAAGAACACCTTCATTTCTACCTTGTGCTGGAAGAAGCTCTCAACTGGGCCTGCAGGACACCTCAGGGGTTAAGGCTCCGTGCTCCAATCCTGGATAGAGTAAGAGAACAATGCAGAACAAAACTCAAAATCATTAAAAAAAAAGAAAAAACAAGGACCAGTTTTGCTAGTCCGGTAGAGGCTGGTGAGACCCCTGAGACCATGGCCCCTAGTTACCCTTCAGGTCTAGAACTGAATTCACTCCTGTGGCCTCCAGCCAAACAAGAGACAGGCATATGGGGTGAACATTTACATCAGGTAGTCACACTCCCTAGAGCCATCAGTCATGGGAGAACAGAAGGGCAGTGTTTGCACAGGGAGACAGCTGGGGGTAGGGGCAGGAGTGCATGGGAGGGAAGGACCCAGGAAGAGGTAACTAGGGGAGGAAGTGGGAGGACAGCTGTTCCACTGTGGGAATGGCAGTCAATGTCATGAAGCAAAATGTGTGTGAACTGCTGTGTGGAAAATGAATTTGCTCCATAAACTTTCACCCAAATCACAATAAAAATTTAAAAAAAAGAGGCGGGGCAAGATGGCGGACTAGGCAGAAGGATTGCACAGACCCTCTTCAACAAAGAAAAGGGAAACCAATTAACACAGACACAGAAGATA
>NW_006931561.1:0-547 GCF_000298275.1 Orycteropus afer afer
AAGCAGATAACCCTTCAAAAAATGAAACCTGGTGCCAAATCCCAATAGATGATAAAATGATAAACATGTTGCTGCTGCCATTGAAGGTGGGGCTAGGTGGCTTCTCCCAAACTTCTTACTGTGTCCATGCATCATTCATCCCACAAATATTTATTAGATACCAAGTGTATGCCAGAGAAGGCCGTGGGTAGTGCAAAGGAGTTAATGCACTCAGCTGTTAATGAAAAGATCTAAAGTTCAAGTACACCAGAAGCACCTCGAAAGAAAGACTTGGCATTCTACTTCTGAGAAATCAGCCATTGAAAGTCCTGTGGAACAGCCCTACTCTGATGACACATATGGGGTTGCCATGACCCTCAATTGACTTGATGGCAGCTGTTTTTTTTTTTTCCAAAGTATATACCAGGCTTTGTGCTCAGCTCTGCATTTAGCTATGCACGAAACACATTTCCTGCCTCTGGGCCTCAGTGGTTCCTAATCTTGGTTGCATCAATCAACTGGGAAGCTATTAAACACTCAGCTGCTCATTGAAAGGTTGGTAGTTTGA
>NW_006931561.1:3527-4044 GCF_000298275.1 Orycteropus afer afer
GGATACCAATTTAGATGTTTCAACAAACAAATGCAACCCTGAAAGCATTCACTCTTCTATGTCAAGAAACTTGGAAGACAGCTACATGGCCAATTAACTGGAAGAGATCTGTACACATGCCTATTCTAAAGACAGATGATACAGTGGAATGTGGAAATTATTGAACAACATTATTAATATCACTTGCAAGTAAAATTATACCAAAGATAATTAAAAAATGGTTGCAGCAGTGCATTGACAAGAACCGGCCAGAAATTCAAGGCAGATTCAGAAGATGATGTGGAACAAGGGATAGCATTGCTAATGTCAGACAATCCTCGACTATAAGCAGAGACTATCAGAGATGTTTACCTGTGTTATACTGACTATGCAAAGGTTTTCAACTGTGTGAATAATAACAAGTTATGGATAACATTGTGAATAATGGGAATTTCCAGAACACTTAATTGTGCTCATGTAGAACCTGTACATAGACAAGAGGCAATCGTTTGGACAGAACAAAGGGATATTGCATGGT
>NW_006931562.1:0-611 GCF_000298275.1 Orycteropus afer afer
CTGTTAGATACGTAGAGGTAAGTATTGATTTGGGGGAAGAGAGGGGCAATGTACCAAATGTCAGTGATCAGCATGGTGGCATTGAGGAACAGGAAGACATAGAGAGGTACATGGGAGGTGCAGACAACAAAGATGGACCCTTCAGCACATACAGTACTGCAATGTCAGTGAAGGCAAACATAGGTCTACAGGTCAATAGATGGGTGGACAGGCTGAACTATTAGGTGTGTCTATGCAGCAGGGAGTGTACCCAAGACTGTGTATAGGGTTGTCAGACAATGGTTCTACAAGTGTATTTGTATGTTCTGTAAGGATTTCCAAGTGTATAGTAGAGCTGACAAGGGACAAGGTTGTAGTCACTTCTTGGTCACAGCCAGCCACACAGAGGGACCGAGGAGTTGAACATGTGGGCTCATGACTGTAATCGTAGAGGACATCAAGCCCAATTGGCATAACATACTACACAAAATATACACAACAGGCAGGCAAAAAAAAAAAAAATAGACAACAGGGAGGCAAACTTGTCTGTCAGTTTGTCCTACCATGGTGACGTGTTGATGTGAGTTTTGAGGCTGAGCCACTGGTGTTTCTAACCCAGTGGGATGCACATG
>NW_006931562.1:3101-3702 GCF_000298275.1 Orycteropus afer afer
CGAGAATGGCCAGACTTCATCTCACCTATTTTGGTCATGTTGTCAGAAGGGACCATTCCTTGGAGAAAGATGTCATGCTTGGTAGGGTGGAGGGTTGACGAAAGAGGGGGAGACCTTCAACGATATGGATTGACACAGTGGCTGCAATGATGGGCTCAGGTATAGCAGGGATGGGATCGTGGACATGGCGCGGGATCGGGCAGTGTTTTGTTCTGCTGTGCATGGGGTTGCTATGAATCAGAAATGACTCACCAGGCACCTAACTACAACAACAACAACTACACAAAATATTGTTCCACCTCATACTTTGGTGAGTAGCAACTGGGCTCTTAAAAGGTGCAAGCAGCCATCTAGATGTAATGATGGGCCTCTCCTCATCCAGAGCAAAGAAAAATGAAGAAAACCAAAGATTCATGGAAACAATTACTCTTAGTGATTGATAGACCATACAATCCTCAGCCTATATGACTATGAGACCAGACGACCTAGAAGATGCCCAGCTACCACTGTCAACCACTTGGAGGTGGATCTATGTTGGAGTCCTGGATAGAGAGGGAGAACAATGTGGAACAAAACTCAAAATCATTTGGAAAAAAAAAAA
>NW_006931563.1:0-3964 GCF_000298275.1 Orycteropus afer afer
AAATAAAATAATAAAATAATAGTTACTGCATCTCTTGGTGGGATTTTAGATGAGTTTTTCTTCTCTACAATTTCCAAATTTTCTTCAATAGATATAGATTACTGTTATAGTCAGAAAAAAAATTATATTAATTAATTTAAGATGTATACACGTGTGTTAATGTGTTTAATTACTCTGACAGCTCGCAGCTACAGCCCAAATAAAAAATATTTATATAGGTGAAAGAGAGGATAGTGATAACTTCTTCAAAATTTTCACCCAATTTTTATAATTTTCTTTTTATTAATGTATAGGATGGCATAGCATTTTTCTAAATATTTTGCTACATCTGACCAGACTTTGTCTTACCTACTTTGGTCGTGTTGTCAGAAGGGACCATTCCCTGGAGAAGGATATCATGCTTGGTAAAGTGGAGGGTCAATGGAAGAGGGGAAGGCCCTCAACAAGATGGACTGACACAGTGGTTGCAAAGATGGGCTCAGGGATTGTGAAGCTGGTACAGAACGGGGCAGTGCTTCATTCTGTTGTGCATAGGGTCGATATGAGTCAGCGCCAACTCGATGGCACCTAACGACATAACAACACCTCAAAAAAAAGAAAAAAAAACAGAGACTCATAGTGACCCAGAGTAGAATTGTTCCCTGCCTCATCTTTCTCCCACAGAGCAGTTGGTGGTTTGGAACCACCTCACCGACCTTTTGGTTTGCAACACAATGCTTTAACCACTGCTCCACCAGAGCTCCTTTGTTACATGTGGACCAACTGAAATACTACTTATTTTTCAAAGCCAAACTCAAGTTTCATCTCTTGCTGGAAATCTCCATGAAAGCTCAAGTCACATGAACTGTCTCTTCCTTGAAAACCTGTTGAATATAATTTCCTGTACTATTCAATAAACAGAGGACAGACATTGCTTTGTGTCATTTGTTTCCATTCTTTGTGTATGTGTTATGTCTGCTTAGATTGTGTACTCTTGGCAGCAGGTACACCAGTTGGTTATAGAAGCATAAAAAACCACTCCAAAATTTAGTGCTTTAAAATTTTACACCTATGAGTTGACCAGGAGATTTTAAGGAAACCCAAGGAGGGGTCGCTATGAGTCGGGTCCAACTCAACGGCACATAACAACAACAACCACGACAAGTTTTAATTGTCTGATCTTGACTGGGCTCACCCATGTGTCTATGGTTAACTGCTGGGTTCTCTAAAGGCTAATTGGTCTAATGAAGCCTCAATTGACACAACCTGTCTATGCTCCCTGTAATTTCTTAACCTCCAAAACGCTGACCAGTAATTTTTCTCATGGAGACCACAAGATTCAAAAATACTAGTGGGAGCACACAAGGCATCTTGAGGTCTAGGCTCAAAACTGGCACACTATCATTTGGCTACATTTTATTGGCCAAAATAAGTCACGAAGCAAGCCCAGATTCAAGAAGTGGGAAAATAAACCCCCACATCTTAATAAGAGGAGCTGAAATGTTACTTTGTGTAGATACAGAAAGATAAATAATTGGAGCAATTTTTGCCAGGGAGGAACTTTCTCTCTCTCTCTCTCTCTTTTTTTTTCAAATTCTATTTTGTGTCAAGTAACTTGTCTGATGTATAATATATGTGTCAATAATTTCACAGATTTCCAACTGCTGCATTCTCACTCGCTTCCTTGTTCTGCTATAAATTGTAGGGGGCTAGAAGCCTACAAACTACATACAAGCTCAGATTCTCTTGCCAGATGGCTTCAGATGTGGATCTAACAATGGGAAGTACTGCCAGTAGATTGAAAGGTGGGAGGAAGAGAGAGGATATTTTGTTTTTCTACTTGTGGCTCCTAGCAACAACAGCAAAAGTGGCAGGCAGATGTAGGCTTCTGGGTTTCTGCTCAGGCAGAACAGATCCAATGGCAATTACTGTAGTGGTAAGAGATGTTTCAACATTACCTCACTTATGGGCTGTGGGTTGAAGAGTAATAGCAGCATGTGAGCAGGCTCAATAGCATGTCATTTAAGGGTTCTGACTCTTGTCACAGCAGAACAGATGCAAGCAACTGAGATCTCCCTAAATCCTGTGGCCTTAA
Organism: Orycteropus afer afer; assembly: GCF_000298275.1. Taxonomy (NCBI): domain Eukaryota; kingdom Metazoa; phylum Chordata; class Mammalia; order Tubulidentata; family Orycteropodidae; genus Orycteropus; species Orycteropus afer. The sequence continues at coordinate 2,075 of NW_006931563.1, forward strand.
TTTCAGTTGGCTTCTGGTTTCCTGATGAAAAGCTGTGGTTTCTGTAGGAAAAACAGTCACTCAAGTAGCCTCAGTAACAAACTAGTCGTGGGTTCTGGGCAACTAACTCTCAAAACTGGAAACGTGAATTGGTTATCTGGATATGGAGTAAGATTGGCTATCTGTATATCTAATGAAAGTGGCATTCTAGCAGACTGTGTCATGCAAGAGCAAAACAGTTACTTCATTTATTACATTTGGTTATCTGGTATGAAGTGCTTATTGAAGCAAAGTTTTAGAGTTCAAATTACTAACATTCTTGGTAATAATGATTACCACGGCTTGGATACGTAGACAGGGGCTGTTTCTGACTCCTCCGAGAGTTTACATAAAGCAAATGACAAGACCAGACTTTAAACACTTAGCTCAAGGCACAGTCTGAAAATCAGAAAGCTTCTTTGTCAGTCCTAAAATAATCTCCAATTTCTTATAGCCTCAGGGTTGACATAGATTTAAAATGAAAAAAATAAATAAAAAACCCAAAATTTAATCCAACAGATTGGACAATTACAATATAAATTGAATTCACAGCACTACTTAGTATACGACATTGATTGGGAAAGAATTGGAATTCTCAAAATTACAACAAAGATGATCTTAGATAAATGTGAAAATCTAGAAATACCAAATACACTTCAGACTTTTTTTTTTTTTTCTGTAAAAGCACCTTCTCCTCCCATCTCCAAGGGTATCTTGAAATGCAAAAAGGACTATCACAATATAATACATTTAAAAAAAAAAAAAAAAGTGGCTTGATGGATTTAGAATCTTCCCAATAAAGGACTCTTAAAGAAACCATCCATCACTTATCTATCAGTTTGTTATACTGTGGTGGCTTGCATACTGCTGTGATGCTGGAAGCCATACCACTGGAATTTCAAATACTACCAGGGTCACCCATTATGGACAGGTTTCAACAGAGCTTCCAGAGTAAGGTAGACTAGGAAGAAGGATATGGCCAGGTCCACTCCTAAAAAAAATATGCCGCTGAAAATCTTTTATGTATCAGTGAAACACTGTCTGATATAGTGCCAAAAAATGAGCTCCTAAGGTTGAAAGCCATTCAAAATATGATGGAGAAAGTGCTGGCTCCTCAAAGTAGAGTCAACCTTAATGACATGAAGGAACTAAAGCTTTCAAAACCTTCATTTGCTGATGTGGCACAACTCAAAATGAGAAAAAAGAGCTACAAATATCCATTAATAATCAGAACATGGAATTATGAAGTATGAATCTAGGAAAATGGGAAAGATCTCAAAAATGAAATGGAACACATAAAGATTGATATACCAAGTATTAGTGAGCTGAAATGGACTCATGTTGGCTATTTTGAATTGGACAATTATATGGTGTGCATATACATTGATAAGGAATGGACTTGCATTCATCAACAAAAATAACATATCAAGGTCTATCCTGAAGTACAAACTGTCAGTGATAGGATAATATCCATATGCCTACAACACCAGCTTATAAAGTTATTATTCAAATTTACACACCAACCACTAAAGCCAGAGATGAAGAAATTGAAGAGTTTTATCAACTTACATAGTCTGAAATTGGCCAAATTGCAATCAAGATGTATTGGTAATTACTGAGATGGCAAGATAGCGGATTAGGCAGAAAGACTGCACAGACCCTCTTCAACAAAGAAAAGGGAAACCAATTAACACAGACACAAAAGATAATTCTGGACCCCTGAGCCTTGAAGGGAAGGATATAGAAGTGGACTAAACCCCAACTTGTTGTTGTTGTTGTTTGCCGTCGAGTCGGTCCCGACTCATAGCGACCCCTCCTTGGGTTTCCGAGGCAGTATCAGTACGGAAGTAGGATTGCCCAACCTTCCTTCTG
>NW_006931564.1:0-515 GCF_000298275.1 Orycteropus afer afer
GGCACTTAACAATAACAACATAGGGGTTAGAATACCAACACATATTTTGGGGGGGCACAATTCTATCGATAAGCTGAAAGGGAGCTTTTGGAGCAAGAGAAGGCATGACTAAGGCTGTGGTGTTTTGGTTACTTTGTGCCAAAAGCTGCAGACCTTTCTCAACACTTCTCATTATATACTGGAAGCAGAACACATCTCTAAGGCAGCTACTCAGCTGAAACTTGAAATTCAAGTTCCTCTATAAAATGACCCCAAACCGCTTTGTTATAGTTGGAGTTGTGTGTCAATTTGGCTGGATAACTATTCTGTGTAGTTTAAGCAGTTGTGATGTGGGTTATTCCCATGATGATATTGGATGTATATATTTTGAGCAGCCAGTCTATAGAAAGAGTTTCCCTAGGGGTGTGACCTGCTTCCAATATATTTATGGACATCCTGGGAAAATGAGATACTCTTCTGTGGATTGGGATCCTGTTTTGCTACCTATAACTGTCCATGACCGAACACTCGGCCTG
>NW_006931564.1:2070-3138 GCF_000298275.1 Orycteropus afer afer
TGCAAAATAGCACCACCAATAGATCAAGTATTTTTGAGAAGTGAGGCTCTGGGTGATCGCATATTTGATACTTTTCTGCAATTTTATCAGCATGAGGAGTATAAAGAAGCTGGTTGGTTGGTCCTACCTACACTAGACAAAGTGGTGAAAGAGTGAGATGAGTTCAGGCCTGCTGAGTCACAGCTCAAGCACCACATAAAAGACCCCAAAGTTTCCAGTTGTGCTCTGAAAGAAAGCCTTATTTCTTCTAGCAACAGAGCTGATATTGCCAAAAAACAAACCCAAAGTCTTATCGTAAGAGTGGCTGAATTACAATGCCAATTGAAATGCCAACTCAGAATGGTGTCTGAAGTTAAAGTGAGGGAGTTCATTGGGAAAAATAGGATCCTGAAACCTGGAATGGGGACATATGGGCAGAGAGTTAGGAAGACGAGGATATGGAGCCTGTAAATTCTGTTGAATCCCTCCCATATGAAGGGATTACTATGAAACCATTATCCCTTCCACCTCCGTTTGATGGGATTTACCCAACTGTTCCTGCTGGGTCATTGCCTGAGGTAGATGCCATGGAACACATTGCTGAATGTTTTCAGGAACTGCCCCAACCACCCATTGTTGCTGCTAGACCTATAACTAAAGTTAAGTCCAAGCAAGCCCCAAAAGGTGAAATACAAAGTGTGACTGAGGAAGTGGTATGCAAACCCGAAAAGACCTAATTGATTTTGCTAACATGTACAGAGAGAAATCTGGAGAATATGTATGGGAATGGCTACTCTGAGGGTGTGGGATAATGGTGCAAGGAACGTAACACTGGATCAGTTTGAGTTTGTTGGTTAAGGCCCACTACGTACAGATTCTTTATTCAATGTTTCAGCTTGAGAGGTTAGGAAAGGATTTAATTGTTTATTTGGTTGACTTACTGAAGCATGGATTGTGCGGTGGCCTACCTTAAGTCAAGGTGAAGTACCAGACCTGCCTTGGTATAATGTAGAAGAAGGTATCTAGAGGCTTAGGGAAATTGGCATGTTAGAATGGATTTATCAGATTAGACCCCTAGAGCCAGAAATG
>NW_006931564.1:4413-5029 GCF_000298275.1 Orycteropus afer afer
AACTCCCCAGCACTATGTCATAATTTAGTCCATAGGGATCTTGATTGCCTTTCCCTTCCACAAGACATCACACTGGTCCATTATATTGATGACATGCTATTGGACCTAGTAAGGAAGAGGTATCGATGACTTTAGACTTAGTGATAAGACATCTGCATGTTAGAGGTTGGGAAATTAACCCAACAAAAATTTAGGCACCTTCCACTTCAGTGAAATTTCTAGGGGTCCAGTGGTATGGGGCATGTCATGATATTCCTGCTAAAGTGAAAGATAAGTTGTTGTATCTGGCTTCCCCCACAACTAAAAAGGAGGCACAATGTCTGGTGGGCCTTTTTGGATTTTGGAGGCAACATGTCCCTCATTTGGGTGTTGCTTTGGCCTATTTATCAAGTGACTTGGAAAGCTGCTGGTTTTGAGTAGGGCCCAGAACAATAGAAGGCTCTGCAACAGGTTCAGGCTGCCATGCAAGCTGCCCTGCCACTTGGGCCATATGATCCAGCAGATCCAATGGTGCTTGAAGTGTCTGCAGCAGATAGAGATGCTGTTTGGAGTCTTTGGCAAGTCCCTATTGGTGAATCACAATGTGGACCCTTGGAATTTTGGAGCAAAGCCCTGT
>NW_006931565.1:0-544 GCF_000298275.1 Orycteropus afer afer
AGGAAACTGAGCCCCAAACAGGTTGAAGCATTTTTCTAAGGAAACTGCTAGTATGTGGCAGGTCCAGAGAATGGACCTCTTCACCTTCTAACTTTAGGATGGCAGGCACTTAGTTTCTGTGGACCTCAGCTGTCTAATCTGCAAAGTGGGGCAATAATGCCAATCACAAGTTTTGTTGTAAGAATTTAGTTCCTGGCTCAAGCTACATGTTAGGTAAATGTTTATGCCAAGCTTATCCTTCTTCTTAAGGCTTTTGCTCAAAGAGAGAGTAATGAGACGATCACAGGCTATAACATCGTCAAATCTTAGATATAAAAAGGACTTCTGAAGTCACTGAGGAAAGAAGCTTGCTACTTTCTGAGGCAATTTATGTCCACCCAGAAATAATCCTATAATAAGCTAAAATTGGCCTCCTAAACTTTCACTAATTGGTGCTACTTGTATAATCCAGTAAGGAGCTGATGGCGCAGTGGTTAAGCACTCGGCTGCTAACCAAAAGGTCAGCAGTTTGAACCCACCAGTCGCTCTGTGGAAGAAAGATGTG
>NW_006931565.1:3424-3913 GCF_000298275.1 Orycteropus afer afer
AATCAGAAAAAAATGAAAGCACCAAGGAGTAAAAAGAAAGTTTATATATATAAAAAATATAGCATCAAATAGACCATTTTATATTCAGAACTAAAAACTGTTTATCATCTTCATTTATAGCTAAGGATATGTACTCACCCAATGACCAGAAACAACCCTTTTCCTCCACACATCTCAGTGTGAGCAAAACTATTCCAAGAAGCCTGGGTAAAAAATGGTTCATCATTCCAGGAAACAGATATTAAAACACACATGTAAAAAACAATTGCTTGATGTGATATGGAGTGGAACTTGTGAAAATTCCTGCTGAGATATCTATATATAAACCCAAGGGCTTCGGTAATGACATACTTGGCAATCTTCTGCATGGTATGTTTCAAAGAAGTGTTTCATTTAGTAAACTAAACCATTCTATTTAGAAGATTGTTCTTTTGTTGAGATTATTTTGCAGTATAATTCCATTGTCAGTATTTGTATAATTGATATTAA
>NW_006931566.1:0-552 GCF_000298275.1 Orycteropus afer afer
TGTCTGTTCTTGTCATGGCTCTCACTTCTTTAGGATGTATACCTAGTAATGGAATGGCTGGGTCAAATGGTATTTCTAATTCCAACTTTTTAAGGCATCGCCATACTGCTTTCCACAGTGGTTGTACCATTTTACAGTCCAACCAGCAGTGTATGAGAGTCCCAATTTCTCCACGTCCTCACCAGCATTTGTTATTTTCTGTCTTGTTGAACTTTGATACTAGTGCTGGGGAAAGATGGTATCTCATTGTTGTTTTGATTTGCATCTTTCTAATGGCTGATGACTGAGCATTTCTTCTTATGTTTGTCGGCTGCCTGAATATCCTCCTTGGTGAAGTGTCTATTCATGTCTTCTGCCCATTTTTAATTGGATTATTTGTCTTTTGTTATTGAGGTGTTGGAGTTTTCTATAAATTCTAGAGATAAGTCCCTTGTCAGATATGTCATTTCCAAATGTTGTTTCCCAATCTGTAGGTTCTCTTTTAACTCTTTTGCAGAAGTCTTTGGAAGCACATAAAAATTTAATTTTTAGAAGGTCCCATTCATCTAGTTT
>NW_006931566.1:652-1318 GCF_000298275.1 Orycteropus afer afer
TGACCCCTCCTTGGGTTTCCGAGGCAGTATCACTATGGAAGTAGATTGCCCAACCTTCCTTTGAGGAGTGGCTGGTGGGTTTTAACCATCAGCTTCCTGGTTAACAGTCAAATGCCTTCAGCACTATGCTACCAGAGCTCCTATGCCATATATTAAGGCCCCTAAATTTGCTCCTAGTTTCTCCTTGAAGAACTTTATAGTTTTAGGTTTCACATTTAAGTCTTTTGTATATGGTGTGAGGTATAGATCTTGTTTCATTTTTTCTGCAAATGGATATCCAATTTTGCCAGCACCGTTTTTTTCCCCCCAAGGGGATGGAATGATCTAAGGGGTGGGTGTCTTTAAGAGCATTTGAAAACTGGTAACAAAGATACCGTGGAAAGCCAGGAGGCTCCAGAGAGGCAAGTCAGAATCTGTGACTCTGGTAGTTGTCATTATCTTGCTGCTCGATTTCCCAGTGCTTGCTGGGAACAAATAACTTCTGTCAATTTATTCCTAGGGCAGCTGCTAATGATGTAGCTATCTGTTGATAGTTTTGGTTTTTGGTGGCACAAGCCTCTTGTCTTCTGACCCCTTTTTTTTAATGCATTTTATTGAAACATCATTTATGTACAGTGAAATACAGAAAACTAAAGTGACATGGGTCAATGCATTTCCTTTTTTTTT
>NW_006931566.1:1508-4120 GCF_000298275.1 Orycteropus afer afer
TATGTCACTCAGCATAATGTCCTCCAACTTCGTCCATATTATGTGGTGTTTTGCAGACTTTAAACTATACTTTAGTGCTACATAGCATTCCATTATGTGTATGTACCATAGTTGGTCATCCACTCTTCTGCTATAAATCTTAGATATAAGTCCCTTGCCAGATATGTAATTATCAGCAACTATGAATTTGTTGCTGTCATTTTTGTTATGTGCTTTTTCGTGGTGTTGCTTTCTTTGTTCCATATAATTTTCTTGCTGTGAAGGTTTATCATTTTTCTTTGAGGTTTCCCTGTGATTTATAGTTCTCTAACCAAATTTAGAACAGTGTGTTCTATCTTGTAATTGTCTTGACTTCCCTACCGTGTAGAAGTTCTGTACCAACACAGTTTTTTCCCTCTTTTTGTTTTGTAGTTGTCCTCATTTGTCAATTGATGTCTCTGGTTCCCTATTTACAATCTCATAGGCTTATTTACTTTGGTTACATCCACAGCTTGGTTGGTTTCTGGGTTACATCATCATGTGCATTAATGGTCAGTTGTTGTTTGTTATTGTTGCTTCTCTGTCCAAAGGACTCCCTTTAGCATCTCTTGTAAGGCTGGTCTGATTTTCACAAATTTCCTTAATTTCTGCTTATCTGGAAATGTCCTAATTTCACCATCATATTTGAGGGACAGTTTTGCCGGGTACATAATTCTTGGTTGGAAATTTTTCTCTTTCAGTGTTTTATACATACCATCCCATTGTCTTCTCGCCTGCATGGTTTCCCTCGAGAAATCCGAGCTTAGTCTTATTGGTTGCCCCTTTGAGGTAACTTTTCATTTTTCCCATGCTGCTCTCATGATTCTTTCTTTGTCTTTGGTTCTGGTTAAGTTTGATAATGATATGTCTGGGTGATTTTCTTTTGGGGTCTCTGCTGTTTGGGGTTTGTTGGACTTCTTGGATGGATATATTTTCATCTTTCATCATACCATGACAATTCTCTTCCAACAAATTTTGACAGTTTTCTCTGTGGTTTTTTATTTGCCTCTACCTGTTCTGGAATTCCAATTACACATAAGTTATTCCTTTTGATGGTATCCCATATGAACCTTAGGCTTTCTTCATTTTGTTTTGATCTTTTTTCTGATTGATACCTTTCCAAAAAAGTGTTCAAGTATTTGCTTTCAATCTCCCTAATTATGTCTTCCATTGATTCAGTTCTGCTCTTCTGCCCATTCAATGTCTTATCTATTTCTAAAAATTTAGTATTAATCTTCTGGATTTCTGTGTGTATATTTGGTATCATTTCTAATTTTTCATTTATTTTGTCATTTTGTTCTTGTATTGTCTTTCAAAATTGTTCTCTGTGTTTTCCTTGATCTGTCTCTCAATTCATTGAAGATATCTAAATATAATTCTTTTTAATTCCTTATCAGGGAGTTCCAATGCTGCGCCTTCCTCAAGAATGTGTTTTAGGTCTGTATTCTTGTCCCTAGTTTTTCCTGCTTTATTTTGCTTCTTTGTGTGGACTGTGATGCATTGTTGTCTCCAAGGCATTGTGATGTTTTCGTGTTTATATTTAATTGGTGATGGTATGTTGGAGTGACTTGCCCACGATTTTCATTTCCTTTGTTTTGTTTGTATGTTATGTACACGAGCAGGGTACTGTGCTGTGCTCCTCTATTTGCTAGTGGGCAGCACTTATACACTCACCACCTGTCTCCTTTCCCGTTGTCAGCCTCTCATATGTCCCTGCCAACCTTGGCAAATGGAGTATATTCCTACATCCCTGGAATCCGAATGAGGATGTTATCACTTTAAAATCTGAAATGGGTTGCCACTTGTAAAAATTCAAAATGGCTACATCCTCAGTCATTTTAAAGATCCAAGATGGCTGCCACATGTAAACAATCAAAATGGCTGCACCCTCTGGACAGTGGCAAGTCAACAGCTCAGGTTGTCTCCCACCTTGCTGTTTCCCTTACTAGTCATAGGCCACCAGCGCAGTTGTCCCTGCAGCCCTTAGTGACCAGGGCTCATCTTTTTAGGTCAATTTTCAGGTCCCAACACTACTTGGAACTGTTCACGTGGTCCCATTGGAGTAGCTGACAGTCCGCAGCTCCGACCGTCTCTGTACTCACTGTTTTCATTCAGGTTTTTTCACTAGTTGGTGTTTAATCCACTTCTATATAGCTCCTTTCAAAGCTCAGGGCTCCAGAATTATCTTCTGTATCTCTGTCAAATGGTTTTTCTTTTCTTTGTTGAAGAGGGTCTGTGTTGCTTGTCTGCCTATTCCTCCATCTTCTTTGCCAGCACCATTTATTAAACAAACATTCTCTTCCCCATTTAATGACTTTAGGCCCTTTGTCAAAAATAAGCTGACCATAGGTCAATGGATCTATTTCTGGGTTCTCAATTCTATTCCATTGGTCTATGTGTCTGTCATTGTTCCAGTACCACATAGTTTTGACTACTGTGGCTGTATAGTAGGTTTTAAGATCTGGCAGTGTGAGCCCTCCTACTTTGTTCTTCTTCTTCAATAGTGCTTTGCTTATCTGAAGTCTTTTTCCTTTCCATATTGTGATAGTTGGAGCTGTGTGTCAACTTGGCTGGACCCCAGTTCTGTGTGGTTG
>NW_006931567.1:0-464 GCF_000298275.1 Orycteropus afer afer
CATTTCATTATAGTAATTGGCTTTGTCTGCTCAAGCTGCTCTTTGAAATCTTCTGTTCAGCTCTTTTATCTTGTCATTTCTTTCATTTGCTTTAGACACCCTCCACTCAAGGGCAAGTTTCAGAGTCTCTTTGGATATCCATTTTGGTCTTTTCTTTCTTTCTCATATTTTTAATGATACCTTGCTTTCTTCATGAATGATGTTCTTGATGTCATCCCACAATTCTTTCTTTGGTTTTTGCTCCTTGGTGATCAATGCATGAAATCTATTTTTATATGGTCTCTGAATTCAGGAGGGTTATATTCAAGGTCATATTTTGGCTCTCATGGACTTCTTTTAATTGTCTTCAACTTCAAGTTGAACTTGCATATGAATGGTTGATGGTCTGTTCCATAATCAGCTCCTGGCCTTGTTTTGGCTGACGATATTGAGGTTTTCCTTCACGTCTTGCCACAGATATAGTC
>NW_006931567.1:2458-4011 GCF_000298275.1 Orycteropus afer afer
CCTCGCCAGCATTTGTTATTTTCTGTCTTGTTAAACTTTGCTACTAGTGCTGGAGCAAGATGGTATCTCATTGTTGTTTTGATTTGCAGTTAGGATAGATCTTGAAACATCTTTTGTGATGATGAAAGCCATACTATTCCTCTTCAAATTGTCATTCCCAGCAGAGTAGAACATATGATTGTCTTATTCAAAATGGCCCAAACTGGTCCATTTTAGCTCACTAATGCCTAGGATATAAATTTTTAAGCATTCTATTTCATTTTTGACAACTTTAAATTTTCCTAGATTCATGCTTTGTATATTCCATGTTCAGATTATTAATGGATATTTCTGTTTCTTCTCAATTTGAGTCATGCCACATCAGCTAATGGAGGTCCTGAATGCTTTACCTTATCCACATCATTAAGGTTGGTTCTGCTCTGATGAGGCAGCTCTTTCCAATTCATATTTTGAGTGCCTCCAACCTAAGGGGCTCATCTTCCTGCATTGTATCTATCAGACAATGTTTCCATGCTATTCATAAAGTTGCCCAATAATGTATCAGACGGTGTTTCTCGCTATTCATGAGGTTTTCCCTAACCAATTCTTTGAGAAGTGGATGGCCTCTTCCTTCTTCCTAGTCTGTCTCAGTCTGTAAGCTGTATTGAAGCCTGTACACCATGTGCAACCCTGCTGGGGATTGAAACACTGGTGGCACAGTCTCAAGCCTCACAGCAACTCTCAAGCCACCACAGTATGACAAACTCACAGACAATTTTGTCTCCCTTACTTGTTGGAAACCTCTCTGCCCTCCCCTTACCTAATTCCTACCTGGATCCTGTCAGTGGGTCCTGCCTGCCACCCCTTACCTGGCTCCTGATGCTTTTTGTCATCCTTGGAGTTCCCTCCCTTTCCTGGCTCTGGCAGTGGGTCCTGCCTGCCACCCCTTACCTGGCTCCTGCCACTTTTTGTTGTTCCTGGCATTCCGTCCCTTTCCTGGCTCTGGGGGTGGCATCAATTAGTGATAGGTATGAATTTATTGCTGTCATTCTATTGTATTTTTTGTTGTGTTGCGGATTTCTTTGTTCCAGGTATTTTTGTGTGCTCTGTTCATTTTGTTCACAAATGATTTTTCTCTTTCCTTCATTATTGTTAGTTTTGTGCTTACTAAGCCCTTGTGATTTTCTTCTTTCTTAGTTTGGTTAGAAACATTGTTAATTTTTTTTGTGATTACCCTGAAATAGATTCTTATGTTCCTTATGTTTGGACAGTCTGTTCTAGAAAAACATTGTCCTGTCTTCCTCTCCATTTGGAAGTTTTGTAGTTAAAGCTTTTATTCCCTTTATTTGCTTTGCTGCTGGTGTTGTCTGCAGATTGACTCCCCTGATTCTCTGTGTACATTTTTTTTCTGTGAGCTTGTTTTGAGAAACTTTTTCTGATTGGTTTCTAGGAGGTGGTGTCAAGTGTCTTGATTTTAATTTATTGTTCTCTGTTGTGGGTTCTCTATTGGAAGGACTACCCTTATTTCTTGTAGGATTAATCTAGTATTCACAAGTTCTCTTAATTTCTGTTTG
>NW_006931568.1:0-1903 GCF_000298275.1 Orycteropus afer afer
TTTAAAGTGTTGATTTTGGCTCTTTCTTCCTTTTTGATGTGTGCATTGATTGCTATAAATTGGCCTCTGATCACTGCTTTTGCTGTGTCCCAAAGATTTTGGTATGTTGTGTTTTCATTCTCATTTGATTCAAGGGATTTTGGAATTTCAATTTTTATTTCTTTTCTTACCCAGTCTTTCTGAAGGAGGGCGTTGTTCAGTTTCCATGTGTTACTCTTTTCCTGTTGATCTTCCTATTGTTGATTTCTAATTTGATAGCATTATGATCTGAGCAGATGCTTTGCAGTATTTTGATGTTTTTAAATTTATTAAGCCTTGCTTTATGGCCTAACATATGGTCTATGATGAAAAATGTTGCATGTGCACTGGAGAAGAATGTATATTGTGCTGCTGTTGGGTGAAGTGTTTTGTAGATGTCTATAAGGCCAAGTTGTTGGATTGTATTGTTTAGCTCTTCTGTATCTTTGTTGAGTTTCTTTCCAGTTGTTCTATCTTTCAAAGAAAGTGATATAGAGGCTGGCTGGCAAGATAGCAGACTAGGCAAGAAGACTGCACAGACCCTCTTCAACAAAGAAAAGGGAAATCAATTAACAAAGACACAGAAGATAATCTTGGACCCCTGAACCTTGAAGGGAAGGATATAGAATTGGACTAAACCCCAACTAGCAGAAGAATTTGCATGAAAATACCAAAAATGTAGACATACAGAGCTGCGGTCTGGCAGTGATCCTGATGGCACAGACAGCTTAGAGATTCCCAAGTGGTGGTAGGACCTAAGAATTAACCTAAAAATCAGCCTGCTAGCCAGGGGCTGCAGGGAGGACTGTGCACAGTTGCTGGGGAACAAATGGAGAAGGTGAAGAGAAAGGTGGGCTGAGCTGTGGACTTTTGCCAGTCCGCAGGGTGCTGTCATTTTGAAGGTTTAAAAAGCAGCTTGACTATTTTCGATATTGAAAGAGACATCACTCTTGCAGGTTCCTGGGGCTTATGAACATGTTCTGCTTTCCAGCAACCCCAAGGACACTCGGGACCTGGAAGACTGACAAGGTACAACATTCCTCTTTTACTCATATTATCCACACCCACTTGGTGACTGGAGGTGTGGCCATCCCCCACTCCCACCTAACTTCTGGGCCCACAGGAACTCCTTCACAGTCTGTATGCTCAGACGGAGCCTGGGTGCCCTGCCCGGTCCTCCACAGATTTTTTTTTTTTCTCTTTTTGTATTTTTATTTTTATTTTTTTATTTCTTTTTTCTGGTGATTAATTTGCTTGTATTTGTCTGTTTTAAAACAACGAATATTATTAATACTTTTCGTCCTTTTTATTATTATTCTTAATCTTCCCCTTTCCAGGTCATAGTTTTCAGCATTTTTTTCTTTTCCCTGTGCCTGGTTGAAATTTTTTTTTTTTTAATTTAAGGTTTTTATTTTTATTTTATTTTCCTCCTTTTTTCTCGTGGTTTTTTTCTACCTGTTCCTTGATTTTCTCTTTGCGTTTTCCCCATTTTTTTGTCATTTATTATTCTCCTTCTCTTCGTTTTTCTTTTCTTAGTGCCCTATTCCCAGATATTGCAGATTTTTCTTGTTTTTTCTTCTATTTTTCCCTTTTTTCTCTTCTTGGTTACTGTTCCTGTGTGATTACATGATTTGTTTTCCTCCATGGGCTTTTAGTTTTTTTGATAGTTATTCAATTGTAATTTGTGTCTAACTGAGTGGGAGACAACAACAGTCCCCATGAGACACAACTACACCCACACCCCCTGCAACTTCACTTACTGAGCGAGAGCCACTACCTCCTTCTCCACCAATGGGCAAATGATAAAAAACCACCAAGAAGAGCCTGAATCACCCTTGGTTGCTCTTCACAAACAGTTAACAGAGATCTAAATACAACAATGCCA
>NW_006931568.1:4499-5429 GCF_000298275.1 Orycteropus afer afer
CAAAAATAGCAAATAACAACCAACCATTAATACACAAGAAAACATAACCCAGAAATGACAGCTATGGACATATCCAAAGTAGAATGAGCTTACAAGATTTTAAACAGGGAACCAGAGACATCAATTGGCAAGTGAGGAGAACTACAAACAGAGGAAAAAGACTGTGTAGTTACAGAACTTCTAAATGGTGAGGAAGTTAAGAAAGTTGCATGATAGGATGGACTGTTCTAAACTTGGGGATAAAATTATAAATGATAGGGTAACCTCAAAGAAAAATGATAAACCTTCACATCACAATAAAAAAGAGGACAAGCACAAATATTAAGCATATGCTAAAACAACAGCAACAAAGGAAATGATAACATGATTCATAAACATAATGAGCTCAGCCAGATAATAATATGGAACAAAGAAACTAGGGACACCATGAAAAAACACATAACAACATGACAGCAACAAATTCAAACTTATCAATAATTACCCTGAATGTTAATGGATTAAATACACCACTCAAGAGACGGAGAGCTGCAGATTGGGTAAGAAAACACAACCCATCAATATGCTGCCTACAAGAGACACACCTTAGAGATAAAGCAAAAATATATTAAAAATCAAAGGTTGGAAAAAGATATATCAAGCATATGGCAACTGTAAGAGAGCAGGAGTGGCAATATTAATTTCTGATCAAATTGACCTTAAGACAAAAACCACCATATGACACAAAAAAGGACATGATATAATGATTAAAGGATCAATTGAACATAAAGATGTAACCATAATAAATATCAATGGGCCCAATGAAAGAGCCACAAAATACATAAATCAGACTTTAAAGAGTTGAAAAGCCAAATAGATGACTGCACGGTCATAGTGGGAGACTTTAATACACCACTTTCTTTGAAAGATAGAACAACTGGAAAGAAACTCAAC
>NW_006931569.1:0-1150 GCF_000298275.1 Orycteropus afer afer
TAGGTTTTGAGATCTGGCAGTGTGAGACCTCCTACTTTGTTTTTCTTCTTCAATAGTGCTTTGCTTATATGAGGTCTCTTTCCTTTCCATATAAAGTTAGTGATTGATTTTTCCATGTCCCTAAGAATGGTAATGGGATATGGATTGAGATTGCATTGAATGTATAGATTTCTTTGGGTAGAAATGACATTTTCACAATGTTCAATATTCCTATCCACAAGCATGGGATGTTCTTCCATTTATGTAGATCTCTTATGGTTTCTTGAAGTAATTCTTTATAGTTTTCTTTGTACGGGTCTCTTGTGTCCCTGCTAAGATTTATTCCCAAGCATTTTGTGTTTTTGGTAATTATTGTAAATGGCTTTGATTTCCTTATTTCTTTTTGAGCAATCTCTTTGCTGGTGTAGAGAAATCCAACTGAATTTTGGATGTTGAGCTTATATCCTACCACGATGCTAAATCTCTCAATTAGTTCCAGTAGATATTTGACTGAGTCTCTTGGGTTTTCTAGGTATAGAATCATATCATCAGCAAATAGGGATAGTTTGACTTCTTCCTTATCAATTTGGATGCCTTTGATTTCCCCTTCTTGCCTTATGGCCCTGGCTAGGACTTCCAATACAGTATTGAGTAGAAGTGGTCATAGAGGGCATCCCTGTCTGGTTCCTGTTCTCAAGAGGAATGGTTTCAGTCTCTCTCCATTGAATGGTGCATTTAATCCATTAACATTAATGGTAATTACTGATAAGTTTGAATTAGTTGCTGTCATTTTGTCATGTGTTTTTTCATGGTGTCCCTGGTTTCTTTGTTCCTTATTATTTTCTGTGCTGGGCTCATTATGTTTATGAATCATGTTATCATTTCCTTTGTTGCTGTTGTTTTAGTATATGCTGAATATTTCTCCTTGTCCTCTTTTTTATTGTGATGTGAAGGTTTATCATTTTTCTATCATTTTCTTCTGGGAAGGTTACCTTATGATTCATAATTTTCTCCCCGAGTTTAGAACAGTCCATTGTATCTTGCAACTCTGTTAACTTCCTCACCATTTAGAAGTTCTATAACGACACGGTCTTTTCCGTCTTTTTGTTTGTAGTTGTTCTCACTTGCCAATTGATGTCTCTGGTTCCCTGTTTACAATCTTGTAAGCTCA
>NW_006931569.1:1615-3842 GCF_000298275.1 Orycteropus afer afer
TTCCTGTTCTGGAACTCCAATGACACATATGTTATTCCTTTTGATGGTATCCCACATGAACCTTAGGCTTTCTGTATTTTGTTTTGATTTTTTTTTTTTTTTTCTGATTGATCCCTTTCCAAAGAAGTATTCAGGTATTTGTCTTCGATCTCTTTAATTCTGTTGTCCATTGCATAAATTCTACTCCTTTGCCCTTCCAATATGTTATCTATTTCTGAAGAATAAGAATAATAGTAAAAAGGACAAAAGTATTAATAATAATATTTGTTTTAAAACACACAAATACAAGCAAACTAATCACCAGAAAAAAGAATGTGAAAAAGAAAAATATAATAATAAAGAGAAAAAAAAATCAGTGGAAGACAGGGCAGGGCACCCAGGCTCTGTCTGAGCACACAGACTGTGATGGAGTTCCTGTGGGCCCAGAAGTAGGTGGGAGTGGGGGGTGGCTGCACCTCTGTTCACCAAGAGGGTGTGGGGTATAAGAGTAACAAGGGGAATGTCGCACCTTTTCTGTCTTACAGGTCCAGGTCCAGAGTGTCCTTGGGGTTACTGGCAAGCAGAACCTGTTCTTAAGCCCCTGGAATCTGCAAGAACGCTGTCTCTTTAAATATCCAAAATGGTCAACCCACTTGTGAACATTTAAAATGGCAGTGCCCCTCCTGACAGGCAAAAGTCCACAGCTCAGTCTGTGTTTCTCTTCACCTTCTCTGTTTATTCCCCAGCCACCAGAGCAGTCGTCTGTGCAGTCCCTGGCTATCAGGGCTAATTTTTAGGTTAATTCTTAGGTCCTACCACCACTTGGCACTCTCAAAGCTGTCTGTGACATGCTGTCAGGATCGCTCAGGATCACTGCCAGACCGCAGCTCTGTCTGTCTCCTCTTTTGGTATTTTCATGCAAATTCTTCTGCTAGTTGGGGTTTTGTCCACTTCTATATCCAGGAACTCAGACAGAGGAGCAGTCAGCTGCAGGGATCCAAGTGGGGAGAGGAACTCAGGCATGCACAAAGCAGCAGTATTGGAGAGCAGAAAAAAGGAGATTAAAAGCCAGGAACTCAGACAGAGGAGCAGACAGTGGCAAGGATCCAGGTGAAGAGAGGAACTCAGGCATGCCCAAAGCAGCAGGGCAAGAGAGTGGGAGAAAGGGGATAAAAAAGCCAGGAATCTGGACAGAGGAGCAGTCACCTGCGGGGGTCCAGGTGAGGAGAGGGAAATCAGGCACACCCAAATCAGGAGGGCAGGAGAGTGGGAGAAAGGGGATAAAAAAGCTACGAACTCAGAGAGAGGAGCAGTCAGCTGCAGGGATCCAAGTGAGGAGAGGAACTCAGGCACACACAAAGCAGCAGTACGGGAGAGCAGAAAAAAAGGGATTGAAAGCCAGGAACTCAGAGAGAGGAGCAGTCAGTTGCAGGTATCCAGGTGAAGAGAGGAACACAGGCACACCCAAAGCAGCAGGGCAGGAGAGCAGGAGAAAGGGGATTAAAAGTCCTAGGAACCTGGACAGAGGAGCAGTCAGTCACAGGGACCCAGGTAAGGGTGGTACGAGAGGTTTCCAACAGGGAGGCAAACTTGTTTGTTGGTTTGTCCTACCATGGTGATGTGTTGATGTGAGTTTTGAGGCTGAGCCAATGGTGTTACTAACCCAGCGGGATGCACATGGTGCACAGGTATCATCCCAGCTTACAGACTGAGACAGACTTGGAAGAGGCCGTACACTTCTCATATAATTTACCAGGGAAATCCTTATGAATAGCAAAGAAACACTGTTTGATACATTACCATGCAACTTTATGAATAGTCTGCTTAAATTAGAAGGCTCTCAAAATAGGACTCGGAAATAGCTGCATCATCAGAGTAAACCCAGCCTTACTCTTACGGATAAGGTAAAGCTTTCAAGAACACCATTTGCTGATGTGGCACTACTCAAATTGAAGAGAAACAGCTGCAGACATCCAATCATCATCAGAACATGGAATGTATGAAGTATGAATCTAGGAAAATTAGAAGTTGTCAAAAATGAAATGGAACACATAAAGATTGAGATCCTTGGCATTAGTGAGCTGAAATGGACTGGTTTTGGCATTTTGAATCAGACAACCATGTGACCTACTATGCTGGGAATGACAGTTTGAAGAGGAATGGCGTGGCATTCATCATCACAAAGGATGTTTCAAGATCTGTCCTAAAGTACGATGCTGATAGAATAATATCCATATGCCTACAAGGA
>NW_006931570.1:0-2136 GCF_000298275.1 Orycteropus afer afer
ATCCATCAACCTATGGTCAGCTGATCTTTGATAAAGGGCCAAAATCCATTAAATGGGGAAGAGAATGTTTGTTTAATAAATGGTGCTGACAAAACTGGAGATCCATTTGCAGAAAAATGAAACAAGATCTGTACCTCACACCATACACAAAAACTAACTCCAGATGGATCTAAGATTTAAATGTGAAACCTGAAACTATAGAGTTCCTCAAGGAAACACTAGGCACAAATTTAGGGGCACTAATACATGGCATAAATAGACTATGAAGCATAACCCAAAATGCACAAACAGCAGAAGAGAAACCAGATGAATGAGACCTTCTAAAAATTAAATTTTTATGTGCTTCCAAAGACTTCTCCAAAACACTCAAAAGAGGACCTACAAATTAGGAAAAAAAAAATATTTGGCAATGACATATCTGACAAGGGACTCATCTCTAGAATTTATAGAAAATTCCAACACCTCAATAACAGAAGGACAAATAATCCAATTAAAAATGGGCAGAAGACATGAATAGACAAGGAGGATATTCAGGTGGTCAACAAACATATGAAGAAATGCTCATGATCAGTAGCCATTAGAGAGATGCAAATCAAAACAATGAGATACCATCTTGCTCCAGCACTAGTAGGAGAGTTCAACAAGACACAAAATAACAGCTGCTGGCGAGGATGTGGAGAGATTGAGACTCATACACTGCTGGTGGTAATATAAAATGGTACAACCACTGTGGAAAGCAGTATGGTGATTCCTTTAAAAGTTGGTATTAGAAATACCATTTGACCTAGTCATTCCATTACTAGGTATATAGCCTAAAGAAGTGAAAGCCATGACAAGAACAGACATATGCACATCCATGTTCATTGCAGCATTTTTTACAATAGCCAAAAAAATGGAAACAACCTAGGTTTCCATCAGTTGAGGAATGGATAACCAAACTGTGGTACATACACACAGTGGAATACTATAAGTCAATCACAGAAGGACAAATATTGTATTAGTCCGTTATTGTAAAAGTCAAGGAATGGTTTATATATGGAAGGAAATTTTCTTTGCTGGTTATCAGGGGTGGGAGGAGAAGGGAGGGAACACTGTTAGATTGGTAGAGATAAGTATTGATTTGGGTGAAGAGAAGGGCAATGTACCAAATGTGAGTGATGAACATGGTGGCATTGAGGAAGAGGAAGACATAGAGAAGTGCATGGGAGGTACAGAGAGCAAAGATGAACCCTTTTGCACATACAGTACTGTATTGTCAGTGAAGGCAAACATGGGTATGGGGTGGATAGATGGGTGGACAGGGTGAACTATTAGGTATGTCTGTGAAGGAGGGAGTGTACCCAAGACCATGTACAGGGATGGCAGGCAATGGTCCTCTAAGTGTATTTGTATTATCTGTAAGAATTCCCAGGTATACAGTAGAGGTGACAAGGGACAAGGTTGTAGTCACTTCTTGGTCACAGCCAGCTACCCAGAGGGACCAAGTAGTTGAACCTGTGGGCTCGGGACCATAGTCACACGGGACATCAAGCTAAGTTGGCATAATATACTACACAAAACATTGTTCCACCTCCTACTTTGGTGAGTAGCAACTGGGATCTTAAAAGCTTGCAAGCAGCATCTAGATGCAACGATGGGTCTCCTCATCCAAAGCAAAGAAGAAAGAAGAAAACGAAAGAGTCATGGAAACAATTAGTACTAGCGACCAGTACACCATCCAATCTGCAGCCTATATGACTAGGAGACCAGAAGAACTAGATGGTGCCCACCTAGTTCAGAGGGGGTTCTATGTAGGAGATCCTGGATAGAGAGGGAGAACAAGGTGGAACAAAACGCAAAATCATTTGGAGAAAAAAAAAAGAGGGGAGGAACCAGGTTTGCTGGTCTGATAGAGCCTGGTGGAACCACTGAGACTATGGACTCTAGCTGCCCTTCATGTCTGGAATTGAACCCATACCTGTGGCTTCCAGCCAAACAAAAGACAGGCATATGAGTTGAACATGTACCTGAGGTAGATACACTCCTTGGAGAAAACAATCATGGGAGAAAGGAGAGCTGGTTAGGCACAGGGAGACAGCTCAGGGGGTAGGAGTGCATGGAAGGCTGGACTCAGGGAAGAGGTAACTATGGGGAGGA
>NW_006931570.1:7691-8339 GCF_000298275.1 Orycteropus afer afer
CCCTGGAGAGAACAATCATGGGAGAAGGAAGGGCTGCTTATGCACAGGGAGATAGCTCAGGGTGCAGAAGAGTATGAAAGGACGGACACTGGGAGGAGGTAACTATAGGGAGGAAGTGGGAGGGGAGCTGCTGCATTGTACATTTTGGTCAATGACATGAGACAAAATATATGTGAAGTGCTGTATGAAAAGTGAATTTACTCTGTAAATTTTCACCCAAATCCTAATTAAAAAAAAAAAAAATCAAACAATGTATTTCATTAGGCAAATCTGTTGCAAAAGGCCTCCTTAAAGTGTTAGAAAGCAAAAGTGCCACCTTGGGGATTAAAGTGCAACTGACCCAAGCCATGGTATTTTCAGTCATCTTCTATATATGCAATAACTGGACCATGATAAAGGAAGATTGAAGAAAAATTGATGTATTTGAATTGTCATGTTGGTGAAGAATACTGAATGTACCATGGACCACCAGAACAACAAACAAATCTGGCTCGGAAGTACAGCTAGAATGCTCCTTAGAAGTAAGGATGGCTAGGAGGCGGGGCAAGATGGTGGACTAGGCAGAAGGATTGCAGAGACCCTCTTCAACAAAGAAAAGGGAAACCAATTAACACAGACACAGAAGATAATCTTGGACCCCTGAGCCTT
>NW_006931570.1:8439-10250 GCF_000298275.1 Orycteropus afer afer
TATGGAAAGTGAATTTGCTCTGTAAATCTTCACCCAAATCACAATTAAAACAAAAGAAAAGAAAAGAATAGATTTGAAGCATTGAAAACTAATGACCAAAGGCTAGACAAGCTATAGGATGACATCAAGGGCATCATACATGAAGAAAGCAAATACTCATTTAAAAAGATGGAAGAAAGAAATGGCCAAAATAGTTGTTTCAGAAAAGAGACTTTGAAACTTGCTCTTGAACATAGAGTACCTAAAGTGAATGGAAAATGTATCTCGCTGTTGCAAGATGTAATTATAGAAAACACTCTGCATTTGGGGGTGAGGTATATGGGAAATCTCTGTACTTTCTGTGTAATTTTTCTGTAAACATAAAGCTGCTGTACAAAATTAAGTATATTTACAAATAATGAAAGAAATGATGAAGTAAAAGTGCTGAACAAAAGATTTCAAAGGGTAAAACAAAGTATTGTAATGAAATATGCAGACCTGGTGTTAGAAAACCAAAATGGAAGAATGTACTCCACATTTCTCAAGCTGAAAGAACTGAAGGAAAAATGCAAGCCTCGAGTTTCAATATTGAAGGAGTCTATCAGCAAAATATTGAAGAACGTGGGAAGGATCAAAAGAAGACAGAAAGAATACACAGCATCATTGTAGCAAAAAGAACTGATTAACAGTCAACCATTTCAGGATATGATCAAGAAAAAATGGTATTAAAGGAAGAAGTCCAAGCTCCCCTGAAGGCATTGGTGAAAAACAAGTTTCCAGGAATTGATGGAATCCCAACTGAAATGTTTCAGTAACCAGATGCAGCACTAGAAGTAGCCACTAGTCTAGCCAAGAAATTTGGAAGATAGGCTACCTGGTCAACCAACTAGAAGATACCCCCTATTCCTGCCCATTCCAAAGAAAGATGACCAAACAGAATGCAGAAATTATTGAACAATATCATCTATATAACACACAAGTGAAAGTTTACTGATGAAAATTCAAAAGTAGTTGCAGCATATCAACAGGGAACTGGCAGAAATTCAAGCCAGATTCAGAAGAGGATATGGAATGAGGGATATCACTGCTAACGTCAGATGTGTCTTGGCCAAAAGCAGAGAATACTAGGAAGATGTTTACCTATGTTTCATTGACTACGCAAAGGCATTTGACTGTGTGGACCATAACAGATTATGGATAACATTGCAAAGAATGGGAATTCCTGAGCACTGAATTGTGCTCATGCAAAACCTATACACAGATGAAGAGGTAGTTGTTCAAACAGAAGGGGATAGTCCATGGTTTTAAACCAGAAAAGATGTGTATCAGGGTTATATTCTTTCATCATACTTATTCAGTCTGTATGCTGAGCAAATAATCTGGGGAACTGAACTATATGAAGAACATCAGAATTAGAGGAATACTCATTAACAACCTACAATATGCAGATGACACACCTTGCTTGCTGAAAGTGAAGAGGACTTGAAACACTTACTGATGAAGATCAAAGATGAAAGCCTTCATTATCGATTACACTTCAACATAAATAAAACAAAAATCCTCACAACTGATAACACCATCATGATAAATGGAGAAAAGATGGAAGTTGTCAAGGATTTAATTTTACTTGGATCCACAATCAATGCCCATGGAAGCAGCAGTCAAGAAATCAAACAATGGGGGATTACAGGGAAGATGGCAGACTAGGCAGAAGGATTGCACAGACCCTCTTCAACAAATAAAAGGGAAACCAATTAACACAGACACAGAAGTTAATCTTGGATCCCTGAGCCTTGAAGGAAAGGATGCAGAATTGGACTAAACCCCAACTA
>NW_006931571.1:0-3954 GCF_000298275.1 Orycteropus afer afer
AGCCGTCTAGATGCAATGATGGGTCTCTCCTTGTTCAGAACAAAGAAGAATGAAGAAAACCAAAGATGCATGGAAACAATTAGTCTAATCTCCTGGTACACTATGCGATCCTCAGACTATATGACTATGAGACCAGAAGAACTAGATGGTGACCAGCTACCACTGTCAACCACTAGGAGGAGGATCTATGCAGGAGATCCTGGATAGAGTGGGAGAACAATGTGGAACACAACTCAAAATCATTTGGAAAAAAAAAAAAAAAAGGATGAGGTTTGCTGGTCTGATAGAGCCCGGTGGGACCCCTGAGACTATGGCCCCTAGCTGCCCTCCAGGTTTGGAATTGAACCCACTCCTGTAGCTTCCAACCTAACAAAAGACAGGCATATACAGTGAACATTTACACTAGGTAGATACACTCCTTGGAGAGAACAAACATGTCAGAATAGAAGGGTTGTATATGCACAGGGCCATAGCTCAGGGGGCAGGAGTACATGGAGGGAAGGACACAGGGAAGAGGTAACTATGGGGAAGAAGTGGGAGGGAAGCTATTGCATTGTGGTTCCATCAGGGTATATCAGACCAGCAAACCAGGTCTTTTTTTTTTTTTTAATAATTTTGGGTTTTGTTCCACATTATTCTCCCTCTCTATCCAGGATCTTCCACTGAGATGCCCCCTGCCCAAGAGGTTGACAGTGGTAGCCAGGCAACATCTAGTTCTTCTGGACTCATAGTTTTATAAGCTGAGCATCACATGGTATACCAGTCCCTTGGAATAATTGTTTCCATGTGTCTTTGGTTTTCTTCATTCTTCTTTGCTCTGGATGCAGAGAGACCCATCATTTCTTCTAGATGGCTGCTTTCAAGCTTTTAAGATCCCAGTGACTATTTGCCAAAGTAGGTAATGGAACAATGTTTTGTGTAGTATGTTAAGACAATCGAGCTTGATGTCCCCATCAACTATGGTCCCTGGCAACTATGGTCCCGAGGTCCAACACTCACTTCCTCTGAGTATCTGGCTATGGTGAAGAAGTGACTACAACCTTGCCCCATGTTGGCTCTGCCATATACCTGGGAATTCTTACAGAACATACAAATACACTTGTAGAAACATTGTCTGGCCATCCTCTACATGATCATGGGCACACTCTCCCCTTAGTAGTTCAGCCTGTCTACCCATCTTTCCACCTGTATATCAATGATTGCCTTCATTGACAACACAGTACTCTGTGCAAATAGTTTCATCTTTGTTGTCTGTACCTCTGTCTTCCTCTTCCTCAGTGCCACCATATCGATCACTCACATTAGTATATTGCCCTTCTCTCCACCCAAATCAATACTTGTCTCTACTTATCTGACAGTGTTCCCTCCCCTCCCCTTGCACCCCAGTAACCAACAAAGAACAGTACCTTACACACATAAAACTTTCCTTGACTTTTTACAATAATGAACTAATACAATATTCGTTCTTCTGTGATGGACTTATTTCACTCAGCATAATGTGATCCAAGTTAATCTACATTATGGGGTGTTTTACTGATTCTATGTTATTCTTTAGGGTTCTGTAGTATTCTATTGTGTGTATATACCATAGTTTGGTTATCTATTCTTCTGTTGATGGGCACCTGGGTTGTTTCTATCTTTTGACTATTGTAAATAGTTCTGCGATGAACATAGGCATGCATATATCTGTTCCTATCCGGTCTCTCACTTATTTAGGATATATACCTAGTAATGGAATGGGTCAAATGGTATTTTTAATTCCAACATTTTCAGAAATCAACAGACTGCTTTCCACAGTGTTTGTGTCATTTGACAGTCCCACCAGCAATTATGAGAGTCCCAATATCTCTGCATCCTTGCTAGCATTTGTTATTTTCTGTCTTGTTGAATTTTGCTACCAGTGCTGGGACAAGACGGTATCTCACTGTTGTTTTGATTTGCATCTCTCTAACAGCTAATGATCGTTAGCATTTCTTCAAATGTTTGTTGGCTGCCTGAATATCCTCTTTGGTGAAGTCTTTATTCATGTTTTCTGCCCATTTTTAATTGGATTATTTGTCTTTTTGTTGTTGAGGTGTTGGAGTTTTCTATAAATTCTAGGAATAAGTGCATTGTCAGATATGTCGTTGCTGAATATTTTTTTCAATCTGTAGATTCTCTTTTGATTCTTTTGGAGAAGTCTTTGGAAGCACATGAAAATTTAATTATTAGATGGTCCTATTCATCTAGTTTCTCTTCTGTTGTTTGTGCATTTTGGGTTATGTTTGATAGTCTATTTATGCCATATATTTGTTCCTAGTTTTTTCTTGAGGAACTGCATAGTTTGAGATTTCACATTTAAGTCTTGGATCCATCTGGAGTTAGTTTTTGTGTATGATGTGAGGTACAGATCTTGTTTCATTTTCCTGCAAATGGATATCCAGTTTTGCCAGTATCATTTGTTAAAACAGACAATCTCTTCCCCATTGAATGGGTTTTGGCCCTTTGTCAAAGATCATATGACCATAGGTCGATAGATCTATTTCTGGGTTCTCAATTCTATTCCATTGGTCTATATGTCTGTCATTGTACCATTACCAGGCAGTTTTGACTACTGTGGCTATATAGTAGGTTTTAAGATCCAGGAGTGTGAGACCTCCTACTTTGTTCTTTTTCAATAATTCTTTGCTTATCTGAGGTCTCTTTCCTTTCTATATAAAGTTAATGTTTGGTTTTTCCATATCCTTAAAGAATGTTGATGAGATCAGGATTGGGATTGCATTGAATATGTAGATTGCTTTGGATAGTATTGACATTTTCAGTGTTCAATCTTCCTATCAATGAGTATGGTACGTTCTTCCATTTATGTAGATCTTTTATTGTTTCTTGAAGTAGTCTTTTTCACTTTTCTTTGTACAAGTCTTTTGTGTCCCTGATAATATTTATTCCCAAATATTTTATTTTTTTGGTAGCTATTGCAAATGGTATTGATTTCCCTATTTCTTTTTCAGCAATCTCTTTGCTGGTGTAGAGCAATCCAACTGATTTTTAGATGTTGATTTTGTATCTCTCAATTAGTTCCAATAGATTTTTTACTGCCTCTCTTGGGTTTTCTAGGTATAGGATCATATCATCAGCAAATAGGCATAATTTGACTTCTTCTTTGCCAATTTGGATGCCTTTGATTTCCCTTTCTTGCTTTATTGCCCTGGCTAGGACTTCTAATACAATATTGAATTGAAGTGGTGATAGAGGGCATCCTTGTCTGGTTCTTGTTCGCAAGGGGGATGGTTTCAGTCTCTCTCCATTGAGAATAAAATTGGCTGTTGTTTTTGCATAGATGCCCTTTATTATGTTGAGGAATGTCCTTTCTATTCCTATTTTGCTGAGTGTTTTGATCAGGAATGGGTGTTGGATTTTATCAAATGCCTTTTCTATATCAATTGATATGATCATGGGGTTCTTTTCCTTTGTTTTATTTATACGGTGGAGGACATTGATTGTTTCGTTAATGTTGAACCATCCTTGCGTACCTGATATGAACTCCACTTGGTCATAATGAATGATTTTCTTGATATGTTGTTGGAGTCTATTGGCTAGGATTTTGTTGAAGATTTTTGTATGCATATTCCTGAAGGATATTATTCTATAGTTTTCTTTTTGAGTGATGTCTTTGCCTGGTTTTGGTATCAAGCTTATGCTTGCTTCATAAGGTAGATTAGGGAGGATTCCATCCTTTTCTATGTTTTGGAATAATTTATGTAGGATTGGTATCAATTCTCTGAATGTTTGGTAGAATTCTCAGGTGAAACCATCTTGGCCATGACTTGTTTCTATTAGTAACTTTTTTACAACCTGTTCAATTTCTTCTTTTATTGTGGATCTGTTCAACTTTTCCACCTCAGTCTGTGTTAGTTTAGGTAAGTAGTGTGTTACTAGAAATCTATCCATTTCTTCCAGATTTTCAAATTTGAC
>NW_006931572.1:0-1389 GCF_000298275.1 Orycteropus afer afer
TCTTGTGGGACAGAAACCCTTTAACCACATAATCATTCCATTATGTGATATGTTCCGTACAGAGAAAGATAAGGATAATGGCAGATATCCTGTTAGAATCAAAGCAAGCAAAAAATACAAAGGAGAAACATTGAAAATACTGGAAGAACAAAGAAACCGTTACCCAGAATTCCATACACACCAAAATAATTCTTTCAAAAATGCAAGTACAGTGTTGAGAAGGCAGGAAGAGTTAGGAGACAAAGAGTAAAAGAAATGAGAATCACAGGGGGGAGGTGGGAGGAGTGATGCTACGTTGAGGAGATTGCAGTCAGTGCCACGAAACAAAATGTGTGTGGATTACAGAATACAAAACTGATTTGCTCTGTAGACTTTCACCCAAATCACAATAAAACGTTTTTGAAAAATACAGGTGAAATAACCACATTCTCCATAAATGTGTGAAGACTCTAATTAAAAGGCTGAGATTTTCAGATTGAGTTAAAAATTAAAACTATATCTATGCAGAGGGGAGTGTGCCCAAGACCATGTATAGAGTTGGTAGACAATGTTTCTACACGAGTATTGGTATGTTCCATAACAATTCCCAGGTATATACTAGAGTTGACAAGAGACAAGGTTTTTCTTTTAAAAAAAAAAAAAAAGTAAAACTTAACACAAGCTATTTACAAAAACACACTTTAAATATAAAGACACAAATAGAATAAAATTAAAATGATGGAAAAACTATACCATGTTAAAAGTACTCAAAAGAAAGCTGAAATAACTATTTTAATAGACAAAGCTTATTACCAGGACTAAAGAAGATTATTTCACAAGAATAAAGGAGTCAATTAATCAGAAACACTTAAGATCCCAAATTTTTATGCATCTAATAACAGAGCTTCAAAACACTTGAAGCAAAAATAGATACAACTGTGAGGAGAAATAGACAAACGTACCATTGTAGTAGGGCATTTCACTACCTGTCTTTCAATAACTGATAAACCAAGTAGACAGAAAATTAGCAGAAGTATAGTACCCTTGAACAGCACAATCACCACTTTGACTTCATCACATTCATAGAACACCCAATAACAGCAGAATGTACATTCTTTCCAAGTGCACACAGAACAATTAGATTATAATTATTACAAGAAAGATTATATACTAGACCGTAAACCAGTGTCAACACATTTAAAAGGATTCAAGTCCTACCATGTTCTCTAACCACAATGAAATTATATTACAAAATAATAGAGATAACTGGCAAGTACCCAAATATTTAGAAAGTAAATGACACAGTTCTAAATAACACATATATCAAATAAGAAATCAAAAGGAAAACTAGTTTTGTGAACTTAAGGAAAATTAGAATACAACATAGCTGAATTTGAGGGGTGCAGCTAA
>NW_006931572.1:3139-4185 GCF_000298275.1 Orycteropus afer afer
AACAACAACAAAGTTTGCCCCTATTTTGCCTTTGATTAACTTTATATTTTTAGGTTTTACATTTAGGCTTTGATCCATCTTGAGTTTCTTTTTGTGTATGGTGTGAGTTATGAATCTTGTTTCATTTTTCTGCAAGTGGATATCCAGTTTTGCCAGCACTATTTTTTGAAGAGACTCTCTATCCTTCATTGAATGGGTTTCAGCCCTTTGTCAAAGATCAGCTGTCCATACGTGGGTGGATCTATTTCTGGACTCTCAATTCTGTTCCACTGGTCTACGTGTCTATCATTGTACTAATATCAGACTGCTTTGACTACTGTGACTGTGCAGTAGGTTTTGAGATCTGGGATTGTGAGATCTACTTGGTTTTTTTCTTCAGTACTGGTTTGATTATCCATGTTCTCTTTCTTTTCCATAAAAAAATACTGATTGATTTTTCCAGATTCTTGAAGTACGTTGATGGAATGTAGATTGGGATGGCATTGACTCTATACATTGCTTTGGATAGTATTGACATTTTTACAATGTGCAGTCTTCCGATCCATGAGCAAAGGATATGCTTCCATTTATGTACGTCTCATAGTTTCTTGTAGTGGTGCTTTGTAGTGTTATCTGTATAGGTTTTTTGTATCTCTGGTAAGAATTATTCCTAAGAATATTATCTTCTTGGTTTCTATTGTAAATGGTATTGTTTTCCTTATTTCCTTTGCAGAGATCTCTTGGTTGGTGTAAAGGAATCCAACTGATTTTTTTATGTCGATCTTGTATCCTGCCACTTCACTGAACCTTTCAATTAGTTCCAGTAATTTTTTGCTGGGTCTCTCAGGTTTTCTGTGTATAGGATCGTGTCATCTGCAAACAGAGATAGTTTTACTTCTTTGTGAATATGGATGCATTTTATTTCTCTTTCTTGCCTTGTTATCCTGGCTGGGACTTCGATACAATGTTGAATGTTGTTGCTGTTATTGTGGTTGTTGTTTGCCATCTAGTCAGACCCAACTCATAGTGACCCCTCCTTGGGTTTCTGAGGCAGTATCACTACAGAA
>NW_006931573.1:0-1443 GCF_000298275.1 Orycteropus afer afer
GTTTTACTGACTAGGCAAAAGCATTTGATTGTGTGGATCATAACAAATTATGGATAACATTGAGAAGAATGGGAATTCCAGAACACTTGATTGTACTCATGAGGAACCTGTACATAGATCAGGAAGTCATTCAAACAGAACAAGGGGATACTGCATGGTTGAAAATCAGGAAGGGGGTGAATCGGGGTTGTATCCTTTCACCATACTTATTCAATGTGTATGCAGAGCAAATAATCCCAGTAGCTGGACTATATGAAGAAGAACGTGGCATCAGGATTAGGGGAAGACTCATTAAAGCCTGCGATACGCTGATGACACAACTTTGCTTGCTGAAAGTGAGGATGACTTGAAGCATTTACTGATGAAGATTAAAGACTACAGTCTGCAATATGGATTATACATCAATACGAAGAAAACAAAAATCCTTGTAATGGGTCCAATAAACAGCTTCACAATGGATGGAGAAAAGAGTGAAGTTGTCAAGGACTTAATATGACTTAGTTCTACAATCAACATCAATGGAAGCAGCCTCGTGAGTTCTTTCAATGCAGCCTCAAGTTTTTCCTTCAATAACATTGGCTCTTGATCATATGCCAACTCCTGAAATGGATGAATATTGACCAATTCTTTTTGGTGTTATGACTCTGTGTATTCCATCCATCTTCTCTCTTTCTCTCTCTTTTTTTTTTTTTTTTTAATTGTGATTTGGGTGAAGATTTACAGAGCAAATTCACTTTCCATACAGCAGTTCACATCAGATGATGTATTGCATTGGGCAAATCTGCTGCAAAAGACCTCTTTCAAATGATGAAGATGAAAAATATCTCCTTGAAGATGGTGTGCCTAACCCAAGCTATGGTATTTTCAATCACCTCTTATGCATGTAAGAGCTGAACAACAAGGAAGGAAGACTGAAGAAGAGTTGATGCTTTTGAGTTGTGGTGCTGGAGAAGAATGCTAAGAACACCATGGACTGCTAAAAGGACTAACAGATTTGTCCTGGAAGAAGTGCAGCCAGAATGCTCCTTGGAAGGGAGAATGGCCAGACTCATCTCACCTACTTTGGTCATCTTGTCAGGAGGAACCATTCCTTGGAGGAGGATATCTTGCTTGGTAAGGAGGAGGGTCAATGAAGAAGAGGAAGACCCTGAAGGAGATGGATTGACACAGTGGCTGCAACAATGGGCTCAGGTATATCAAGGATTGTGGGGCTGGCACAGGACCGGACAGTGTTTTGTTCTGCTGTGCATAGGGTCGCTATGAGACAGAGATGACTTGATGGCACCTAACAACAATAACAACATGGGCAAAATATTGAATGATTCAGGAAACATCAAAGAAAGATGGAAGGAATACACAGAGTCACTGTACCAAAAAGAATGGGTTGATGTTCATTCATTTCAGGAGGTGGCATATGATCAAGAGCCAATGGTACTAAAGGAA
>NW_006931573.1:1806-2498 GCF_000298275.1 Orycteropus afer afer
ACCAGGAAGTGTTTTATTGACTATGCAAAAGCATTCAATTATGCGGATTATAAGAAATTATGGATAACACTGAGAAGAATGGGTATTCCAGAACACTTAATTGTGCTCATGAGGAACCTGTACATAGACAAAGAGGCTGTAGTTCAAACAGAACAAAGGGATACTGTTGTGGTTGTGTTGGTAGGTTCCATCGAGTCATTTCTGATTCAAAACTACCCTATGCACAGCAGAACAAAACACTACCTGGTCCCACAACAGCTCCACGATCCTTGCTATACTTGAGCCCATTACCGCAGCCACCATGTGAATCCATCTCGTTGAGGGCCTTCCCCTCTTTCAGCAGCAGTCCAGTTTACCAAGCATGACATCCTTCTTCAAGGAATGGTCCCTTCTGAAAACATGACCAAAGTAGGTGAGACAAAGTCTGGCCATTCTCACTTCCAAGGAGCACTCCAGCTGCACTTCCTCCAGGACAAATTTGTTAGAAATTTTAGCAGTTCATGGTAATTTTAGCATTCTTCACCAGCACCACAACTCAAAATCATCAACTTTTTTTCAGTCTTCCTTATTGTCTAGCTCTCATATGCATATGAAGCAACTGAAAGTACCATGGCTTAGGTCAGGTACACCTTAGTCCTCAAGGAGACATCTTTGATCTTCAGCACTTGAAAGAGGTCCTTTGTAGCCAATTT
>NW_006931573.1:3748-4249 GCF_000298275.1 Orycteropus afer afer
TCTGTTCAGCTCTTTTATCTTGTCATTTCTTCCATTTGCTTTAGCTACTCACCACTTAAGAGCAAGTTTCAGAGTCTCCTCTAACATCCATTTTGGTCTTTTCTTCCTTTCTCATCTTTTCAATGACCTCTTCCTTTCTTCATGAATGATGTTCTTGATGTCATCCTATAATTCTTTTGGTTTTCAGTCATTGGTGTTCATTGCATCAAATCTATTCTTTAGATGGTCTTTAAATTCAAGAGGGATATGTTTCAGCTCATATTTTGGCTCTCGTGGACTTGTTTTAATTGTCTTCAACTTCAAGTTGAGCTTGCATATGAGCAGTTGATGGTCTGTTTCACAATCAGCTCCTGGCTTTGTTTTGGCTAAAATTACTGAGCTTTTCCATCACCTCTTGCCATAGATGTAGTCAATCTGATTCCTGTATACTCCATCTAGCAAAGACCATGTGTATATCTGCCATCTGTGTTATTGAAAAAAAGGTATTTGCAATGAATAAGT
>NW_006931574.1:0-645 GCF_000298275.1 Orycteropus afer afer
GCAGATTTGCCCAGTGTAATATAGTGTCTGATTTCTTGACTCATGTTTCCATTTGTGTTGATTGTGCATCCAAGTAAAATGAAATCCCTGACAACTTCGATCTTTTCCCTATTTATCACGATGCTGCTTATTGGTTCAGTTGTGAGGATTTTCTTTTTCTTTATGTTGAGGATCCATACTGAACACTGTAGTCTTTGATCTTCATCAAGTAAATGCTTCAAGTCATCTTCACTTTCAGCAAGCCAGGTGGTGTCATCTGCATATCTCAGGTAATTACTGAATCTTCCTCCAATCCTGGTGCCACATTCTTCTTCCTATAGTTCTTCTTCTTTAATTACTTGCTCAGCATACAGACTGAATAAGTATGGTGAAAAAATACAACTCTGAGGGTTTTCAAAATGGAGTCTCATCAGTAACCACCACGCTATTTCCTTCTAGCATGCCAGTGTTTGAAAAACTAGGTACAGCAATTTGAGTTAGTGATTTTGGTGCTCTAAACAGGTCACTGAGTCAGAGTGCACCAAACTCAGAGTAGTAGAATTAGAGATAAGAAAGGTACAGGGGAAAAAAATAAGATCTATTCTGCAGAGCATGGACAGGCAGCTGAGAAAGGCCATTGGAGACTTCCCTGGGGGAGTGACCAGC
>NW_006931574.1:2505-3178 GCF_000298275.1 Orycteropus afer afer
TTGAAGTTGAACTTGCATATGAGCAGTTGATGGTCTGTTCCACAATCAGC
This sequence comes from Orycteropus afer afer, assembly GCF_000298275.1. Lineage (NCBI taxonomy): Eukaryota > Metazoa > Chordata > Mammalia > Tubulidentata > Orycteropodidae > Orycteropus > Orycteropus afer. The sequence continues at coordinate 2,556 of NW_006931574.1, forward strand.
TCCTGGCCTTGTTTTGGCTGAAGATATTGAGTTTCTCCATTGCCTCTTGCCACAGATGTAGTCATTCTGATTCCTGTGTATTCCATCTGGTGAAGTCCATGTGTATAGCTGCCTTTTGTGTTTTTGAAAAAAAGGTATTTGCAATGAATAAGTCATTAAAAAGTGAAACGCCAAGCACTGCTTTCGAGTTGGATCCTACTCATAGTGACCTTTCCTTGGGCTTCCGAGGTGATATCACTATGGAAATAGACTGCCCCATCTCCCTTTTGAGGAGTGCCCTGTGAGTTTGAACCACCAGCCTTATGGTTAGCATTCAAATGCCTTTGGCACTATGCCACCATGGCTCTATCATAAAATCTCCAGCTTTATTTCTGTCACCAAGGCCAAATTGTCCAACTACTGCTGATTGTTCATTTCCAACTTTTTCATTCCAGTCACTAGTGATAATTAACACATCTTGATTGCATGTTCGGTCAATTTCAGACTGCAGAAGTTGATAAAAATCCTCAATTTCCTCATCTTTTGCTTTGGTGGTTGGTGCATAAATTTGAATAATAGTCATATTAACTGTTCTTCCTTGTAGACATATGTATATTATCCTATCACTGACAGCATTGTACTTC
>NW_006931575.1:0-933 GCF_000298275.1 Orycteropus afer afer
ACTCATGGAACTGGCAGTCAAGAAAACAAACAATAAATTGTATTGGTAAATTTGCTGCCAAAAACCACTTTAATATCTTAAAAAACAAAGTGGTCACTATGAGGACTAAGGTAGGTGTGAACCAAGCCATGCTACTTTTAATTCTATCATATGCATGGGGAACAGGACAATGAAACAGAAGGCTGAAGAAGAATAAACACATTTAAATCATGATAATAGTGAAAAATATTGAATGTAACATGGGGGTACCAGAAATGGAACAAATTTTTTTGGAAGAGATACAAGAGGAATACTCCTTTGTATCAAGAATGGCAAGAATTTGTCTTGTGTATATTGAACATATTATCTTTAATAGAGATTAATTCATGGAGAAGGCATCAAGCTCATATGGTAGAGGGTCATTGAAAAAGAAAAAGCCCTTTAAGGAGATAGATTGACATAGTGGCTGCAATGAGTTCAAACAGAGCTATGACTGCATTGTTGTTTTGAATTGGTATTAAGTGTTGAGCATGTTTTTCCCTTTTGCATTCTTCCATTCATTTTAGTGACTGTGCTCACAAGTGACCTTCAAGGTCTCTTCTGACACATATTTTGGTCTCTTTTTCTTTTCCTATCTCCGGAAAGAACATTTGTATTGTTGTTTCTTATCCTTTTTAGCACCTGTAGCAAAGTATGTTACATATACAGATAACATGGTGTGTGCATGAATCACACCAACATACAACCACAAATTAAACATAAATACTGCAACACCACAATGTCTCAGAGAGAACAGACCATCACAGTCCACACAGAACAGCAAGATATTGTAATAGAAGCAATAGTTCAGGATATCATCTCCAAAAACTTCCGTGAGGAAGAAGCAACTTTGGAAGTCCCTGAGAAGTAATTGAAAAGAATTATACTTGGGTACCTTCAACAGATTGAGAGAAA
>NW_006931575.1:1033-3127 GCF_000298275.1 Orycteropus afer afer
TAGAAAGCCTAAAATAAATATGAGATACCATAAGGAGACATAACCTACTTGTAATTGGAATTTCAGATGAGGAAGAGAGAAATAAAAGCACAGAGAAAATTGTCAAAGATTTGTTGGACAATAATCTCCCTAATATGATGAAAAATGAAAATACATCCATTCAAAAACTTCCATGAACACCAAACAGGATAAACCCTAAAAGAAAATCTCTGAGACATATCCCAGTCAAGCCAATCAAAGTCAAAGACAAGGAATCCTGAAAGTAGCATTGGAAAAATGAAAATTTACCTATAAGGGGCAAACCAAAAGACTAACCCTTGATTTCTCAGCAGAAACCATGCATGCAAGAAAGCAATGGAGTAATATATATAAAACAATGAAAGAAAGAAAGAAAAAATCTCCAACCAAGAATTATATACCCAACATAACTGTCCCTCAAATATGAAGGTGAGATTAGGAGATTTCCAGATAAGCAGAAATTATGATAATTTTTTAAAACAAGAACGACCATAAAAAATTCATAAAGGGAGTCCATCCAATAGAGAACCAACAACACCAAAGAACAGCCAATGATTAACAACATAATATGTAACCCAGAAACCAACCCAGCAATAGAAATATCCAAATAAAATAAGCTTACAAGAGTGTCAATAGGAAACAAGAGACATCAATTCGTAAATGAGGACAACTACAAAACAGACAGATAGAATAAATTGTGTAGTTATGGAATTCCTAAATGGTGAGAAAGTCAAGACAAATGTGAGATAGAACAGATTGCTTTAAGCTTGGGAAGAAAATAATAAATCAGAGGGTAACCTCAAAGATAAATAATAAATATTTCATCAAAATAAGAAAGAGCGCAAGCACAAATATTTATCAAATAGTAAAACAATAACAAAAGGAGCTCAACATAGAAAATTATATGGAACAAAGAAATCAGCAACCTCATTAAAAAACACATAACAAAATGACATCAATATATTCATACTGAATATCAATGGAATAACTGCACCACTCAAGCGATGGAAAATGGAAGACTGGAAAGAAAATATGGCCCACCAATATGCTGTCTACTAGAGGCACCTTGGACACAAAGACACAAATCAACTAAAAATCAAAGATTGGAAAAAGATATGCCAAGCAAACGACAATTAAAAAAGGGCAAGAGTGGCAATATGAATTTCTGATAATATAGACTTTAAGACAAAAATGACCATAAGAGACAAAAAAAAAAAAAAAAAAAAAAAAAAACTCACTGCCGTCGAGTTGGATACAACTCTTAGCGACCCCTCCTTGGTTTTCTGAGGTTGTACCACTACGGAAGTAGATTGCCCAATCTATCTTCCAAGGAGTGGCTGGTGGGTTTGAACTGCCAGCCTTCTGGTTAGCAGTCAAATGCCTTAAGCACTATGCTACCAGAGCTCCCATTAGAGACAAGGAAAAACATTTTATAATTGTTGAAGAATCAATTAAACAATAGGACATAACCATGATAAATAAATATCTATGCACCAATGAAAGAGACCCAAAATACATAAATCAGACTTTAATAGAAATGAAAAAAGCAAATAGATGGCTCAACAGTAATAGTAGACTTTAATATACCACTTTCAGTAAGAGAACAACTGAAAACAAACTCAACAAAGATGCAGAAGAACTAAACAATTGTTGTTGCTGTTGTTTTGCCATTGACTCATAGTGACCCCTCCTTGGGTTTCTGAGGCAGTATCACTACGGAAGTAGGATTGCCCAACCTTCCTTCCGAGGGGTGGCTTGTGGGTCCAATTTGACTTTATAGACATCTACAGAACATTCTGCCCAACAACAACACAAGATACATTTTTTTTTTTTTCCAGAAAACAAGGAAAATTCTCCAGGATAGATCATGTTAGGCCACTAAGCAAGTGTCAATAAATATAAAAGCATGACAATACTGCAAAACATCTTCTCAGATCACAAAGCTATAAAATTAAAAATCAACATTAGGAAGACCAATGGAAAAAAGAGTAAACATATGGAAACTGAATAACACCTTCCTTAAAAATAACTGGATAATAGAAGAAATAAAAAATGAAATTAAATAATTCCTGGAAT
>NW_006931575.1:3378-4045 GCF_000298275.1 Orycteropus afer afer
GAAATGGGTGACATCACAACAGAACCAACAGAAATAAAAAGAATAATGTCAATATGCTATGAACAATTGTACTCCAATACATTTGAAAACTTAGGAGAAATGGACAGATTTCTATAAACACACTACTTATCTCAACTAACACAGATTGAAGTAGACAGTCTGAACAGATCCATACCAAAAGAAGAAATTGTGAAGGACATAAAAAATTACCAACAAAAAAATGTCCTGCCACACATGGTTTCACTGGATAATTCTATCAATCATTCAGAGAAGAGCTGACACCAATCCTACTCAAACTATTCCAGAACACAGAAAAGGATGGAATCCTCCCAAATTCATTTTATGAAGGAAGCATAATCCTGATATGAAAACCAAGCTAAAACACCACAGGAAGTGAAAATTGCAGACCAGTATCCCTCCTGAATATAAATGCAAGAATATTAAACAAAATCCTAGCCAATAGCCAGCACCAACATATCAAAAAATAAAATAATAATACATATCAAAAAAAATAAAAAATAAAGACATCATGACCAAGTGGGATTCATACCAGGTATGCAAAGATGGTTCAACATTACAAAAACAATCAAAGTAATTCATCACATAAGTAAAATAAAAGAAAAGAATCACATGATCATATCAATAGCTGCAGAAAAGGCATTTGATA
>NW_006931576.1:0-787 GCF_000298275.1 Orycteropus afer afer
ATGTTTTTCCATTTATGTAGATCTCTTATGGTTTCTTGAAGTAGTTTTTTTTTTTATAGTTTTCTTTGTACAGGTCTTTTGTGTTCCTGGTAAGATTTATTCCCAAGTATTTTATTTTTTTTGGTAGCTATTGCGAATGGTATTGATTTCCTTACTTCTTTTTCAGCAATCTCTTTGCTGGTTTAGAGGAATCCAACTGATTTTTGGATGTTGATCCTGTATCCTGCCACAATGCTAAATCTCTCAATAAGTTGCAGTAGATTTTTGACTGAGTCTCTTAGGTTTTCTAGGTATAGGATCATATCATCTGCAAATAGAGATAGTTTGACTTCTCCTCACCAATTTGGATGACTTTGATTTCCCTTTCTTGCTGTATTGCCCTGGCTAGGACTTCTAATGCTGAATAGAAGGGGTGATAGAGGGCATCATTATCTGGTTCCTGTTCTCAGGAGGAATGGTTTCAGTCTCTCTCCCTTGAGATTAATGTTGGCTGTTGGTATTGCATAGATGCTCTTTATTATGTTGAGGAATGTCCCTTCAATTACTTTTTGCTGAGAGTTTTGAACAGGAATGGGTGTTGGATTTCATCAAATGCTTTTTCTGCATCGATTGATATGATCATGTGGTTCTTCTCCTTTGTTTTATTTATGTGGTGGATAACATTGATTGTTTTTGTAATGTTGAACCATCCCTGCACACCTGATATGAACCCCACTTGGTCATAATGAATGATTTTCTTGATATGTTGTTGGAGTCTATTGGCTAGGATTTTGTTGAAGATTTTTGC
>NW_006931576.1:2157-2758 GCF_000298275.1 Orycteropus afer afer
GAAGATACCTAAATATAATTCTTTTGAATTCCTTATCAGAGAGTTCCAATGCTGCTTCTTCCTCAGAGATGTGTTCTGGGTCTGTATCCTGCTCCATTGCTTCCATCACTTTATCTTGCTTTTTTGTGTGGTCTGTGATGGTTTGTTGTCTCTGAGACATTATGGTGTTATTGTATTTAGATGTCTGTTAACTGTTTGTGAAGAGCAGCCAAGGATGAGTCAGGCTCTCCTTGGTGGTTGTTTATCATTGGCCTTTTGTTTGAGGAGGAAGTGGTGGCTCTCACTCAGTAAGTGAAACTGCAGGAGGTGTTTTTGTAGTTGTGTCATATGGGGACTGTTGCTGTCTCCCACTCACTTAGACAAAATAACAATTGAATAATGATCAAAAAAGTAAAAGCAAATGAACAATAACACTGTGTAATCACACAGGAACAGTAACCAAAAAAAGGAAAAAAGGGAAAAAGAAAAAGGAAAAAAACAACACAGTATCTGGGGAGAGGACAATAAGAGAAAAAAGGTAGAGAAGGAGAATAATGAAGAAAAAATGGGAAAAACACAAAAAGAACAAGAACGAGGTTAACCATGAGAAAGGAAAAAAAAA
>NW_006931577.1:0-813 GCF_000298275.1 Orycteropus afer afer
TTACATTTAAGTTTTTGATCCATCTTGAGTTAGTTTTCATATATGGTGAGAGATATGGACCCTGTTTCATTTTTTTGCAAGTGAATATCCAGTTTTACCAGCACTATTTTTTTTAAGCAGACTATCTCATCCCCATTTAATGGGCTTCTTCATTTTGTCAAAGATCATCTGTCCATAGGTGGATGGATTTATTCTGAGTTCTCAATTTTGTTCCATTGGTCCATGTGTCTGTCATTGTTTTCAACTACCATAGTTGTATAATAGTTTTTTTGCCTCAAGGGGTCGTGTCTGATGCTCTTGTTTTTTGTTTTGTTTTGTTTTTTAATTTTATTGCTTTGAGTGCAAATTTACAGCGCAATTTTGTTTTGCATTCAACAGTTCGTGCACATTTGATTTCATGTCCCAATTACCACCCTTGACAATAACAAACTCTCTTCCCTTCCCATCCCTGTGACTACCCCCTCCCTGTGCCCTTCTTACCTATGCATTCCTGTCTATCCAGCTTTCCGTCTATGTGAGTGCTGCCTCTCTGGTGTCTCATGGCTGATTGCTATAAGGCATGCATCTTCCTAGAGTAGGTGAGTGCTTCGCCCTGGGGTAGGTGTTCTGCATGTAGGTCTTTCTACTGTTGGGCTGAGAGCCAAGTCCATTTCTAGGCCCGAAGGGTAACTCAGAGCCATAGTCTTGAGGGTTCCACCAGACTCTATCCAATCAGTAATTCTGGTCATTTTTGTGTTTTTGAATTTTGTTCCACATTTTTCCTCCCATTCTATCCAACATCTCCAGTTTTGATCCCTTTCTGAGTGGTTGGCA
>NW_006931577.1:3092-3661 GCF_000298275.1 Orycteropus afer afer
TACCATCCTTCTCCTTACCTAACACAGCAAGTGGCACCCAACTAGCCCAAAATTATACCCTCCCTTTTCCTACCCTCCCCAGTAACCTAAAAAGTGAGTTCCCTTCCTTAAGCAAACCCATCCTTGTCTTTTTACAGTAATGGACTCATACAACATTTGTCCTGCTGTGATTTCACTCAGCATAAAGTCCTCCAGGATCATCCACATTGTTAGATGATTCACATATCCTTCGTTTTTCTTTAATATATTATAGTATTCCATTGTGTGACTGTACCATAGTGTGGCTATCCATTAGTCTCTTGATGGGCATCTAGGTTGTTTCCAACTCTTTGCTATAGTGTGCTGTAATGAACATAGGTGTGCATATGACTGTTCATGTCCTGTCTCTCACCTCTTTAGGATATACTCCTAGTAATGGAATTGCTGGCTCAAATAGTATTTCTATTTTCAGTTTTTTAAGGAAAAGCCATACCTTTTGCCACAATGGTTGTACCATTTTCCAGTCCAACCAGCAGTGTCTGAGAGTTCCAATCTTGCCAGAACCTCACCAGCATTTGTTATTTTCTGTC
>NW_006931578.1:0-835 GCF_000298275.1 Orycteropus afer afer
CAAAGAAAAGGGAAACCAATTAACACAGACACAGAAGATAATCTTGGATCCCTGAGCCTTGAAGGGAAGGTTATAGAAGTGGACTAAACCCCAACCAGCAGAAAAATTTGCGTGCAAATATCAAAAAAGGAGACATACAGAGCTGCGGTCTGGCAGCAATCCTGAGTGATCCTGATGGCACAGACAGCTCGGAGATTCCCAAGTGGTGGTAGGACCTAAGCATTAACCTAAAAATCAACCCTGCTAGCCAAGGACTGCACAGAAGACTGATCTGCTAGCTGGGGAATAAATGGAAAAGGTGAAGAGAAAGGCAGGCTGAGCTGTGGACTTTTGCCGGTCCGCCGGGCACCACCATTTTGAAGGTTTAAAATCAGCTTGACTATTTTGGATATTTAAAGAGACAGCGCGCTTGCAGATTCCTGGGGCTTAGGAACACGTTCTACTTTCCAGCACCCCAAGGTCACTCCAGACCTGCAAAACTGAAAACTTTTTGATGGTTATTCAATTGTAATTTGTATCTAACTAAGTGGGGGACAACAAAAGTCCCCATAAGACACAACTACACCCACACCTCCTGCAACTTCTCTTACTGAGCAAGAGCCAATACCTCCTTCTCCACCAATGGGCCAAGGATAAAAAACCACCAAGAAGAGCCTGAATCACCCTTGGCTGCTTTTCACAAACAGTTACAGAGATCTAAATACAACAAAGCCACGATGACTCGGAGCTAACACCATCAGAGTCCACACAAAGAAGCAGGATAAAGTGGTAGAAACAAGAGAGCAGGATACAGACCCAGAACACATCCCTGAGGAAGAAGCAGCATTGGAACTCT
>NW_006931578.1:1705-3046 GCF_000298275.1 Orycteropus afer afer
AGAAGGCAATGGGATGGTATATATAAAACCCTGAAAGAGAAAAATTTTCAACCAAGAATTATATACATGGCAAAATTGTCACTCAAATATGATGGTGAAATTAGGAAATCTCCAGATATGCAGAAACTAAGGGAATTTGTTAAAACCAGACCTACCTTACAGGAGATGCTAAAGGGAGTCCCTGGATCAGAGAACCAAAAATAGCAAAAAACAACTGACCATTAACACACAAGATGACATAACCCAGAAACTACAGCTATGGACATATCCAAAGTACAATGAGCTTACAAGATTGTAAACAGGGAACCAGAGACATCAACAGGCAAGTGAGGACAACTACAAATAAAAAGAGAGAAAAGACTGTGTAGTTACAGAACTTCTAAATGGTGAGGAAGTCAAGAAAGTTGCAAGATAGAATGGACTGTTCTAAACTTGAGGAGAAAATTATTAATCACAGGGTAATCTTAAAGATTTTTTTCTATAGCCCTTCTATTTTCTGTTTCATTGATTGCTGCTCGAATCTTGATTATTTCCTTTCTCCTGGTGACTATAAGCTTTTTTTGCTGTTCTTTCTCTAATTGTTGGAGATGTTCGTTTAAAGTGTTGATTTTGGCTCTTTCTTCTTTTTTTGATGTGTGCATGTATTGCTATAAACTGGCCTCTGATCACTGCTTTTGCTGCGTCCCAAATAAGTAATCAACAATAGGAAGATCCACAGGAAAAGAATAATCACATGGATACTGAACAACACTCTCCTTGAGAAAGACTGGGTAAGAGAAAAAATCAAAATTGAAATTCGAAAATTCCTTGACTCAAATGAGAATGAAAACACAACATACCAAAATCTTTGGAACACAGCAAAAGCAGTGATCAATGAAACAGAAAATAGAAGGGCTACAGAGAAAATCAACAAGACCAGAGTTGGTTTTATGAAAAGATCAATAAAATTAACAAACCACTGGCAAATTTAACAAAGGAAAAGTGGGAGAGAATACAAATAACACGAATAAGAGATGGAATGGGTGACATCACAACAGAACCAACTGAAATCAAAAGGATAATATCAGCATACTAGAACTGTACTCCAACAAATTTGAAAATCTGGAAGAAATGGACAAATTTCTAGAAACACACCACTTACCAAAACCAATATAGAATGATGTAGAAAAGTTGAACAGGCCCATCACAAAAGAGTCAAAAAATTACCAACTGAAAAAAGGCCTGGCCCAGACACTTTTACCAGAGAATTCTACAAAACATTCAGAGAAGAACTGATACCAATCCTACTCAAACTATTCCAAAACATAGAAAAGGATGGAATCCTCCCTAACTCATTTTATG
>NW_006931578.1:3466-4140 GCF_000298275.1 Orycteropus afer afer
GTCTCACATTGCTGGATCTCAAAACCTACTGTACAGCCACAGTAGTCAAAACTGCCTGGTATTGGTTTAATGACAGATACATAGACCAATGGAATTGAATTGAGAACCCAGATATAGATTGATCGACCAATAGTCGGCTGATCTTTGACAAAGGCCCAAAATCCATTAAATGGGGAAGAGAAAGTTTGTTTCATAAATGGTACTGGCAAAACTGGAGATCCATTTGCAGAAAAATGAAACAAGATCTGTACCTCACACCATACACAAAATCGAACTTCAGATGGATCAAAGACTTAAATGTGAAACCTAAAACTATACAGTTTCTCAAGGAAAATTTAGGGGCAAATTTAAGGGCCCTAATTTATGGCATAAATAGACTATCAATCATAACTCAAAATGTAAAAACAGCAGAAGAGAAGCCAGATTATTTGGACCTTCTAAAAATTAAATTTTTATGTGCTTCCAAAGACTTCTCCAATAGAGTCGAAAGAGAATCTACAGATTGGGAAAAAATATTTGGTAATAACATATCTGACAAGGGACTTATCTCTAGAATTTATAGAAAACTCCAACACCTACTAACAAAAAGACAAACAATCCAATTAAAAAATGGGCAGAAGACATGAATAGACACTTCACCAAGGACGATATTCAAGCGGCCAACAAACATATGA
>NW_006931579.1:0-870 GCF_000298275.1 Orycteropus afer afer
ATTCTTATTTTAAGAGCTTGTTTTACATTCAAAGTAACACGTACATTTTGTTTCATTCCCCATTCGCCATGTCCAACCCTAACCCAGTCTCCTCCCCTCCCTACCCTGCAATAAATACTCCTGTCCCCCTCATAATCATGCACTCCTGTTTGTCCTGCATTTCCTCAGTTTGAATGTTGGTCCTTTGGTGTCCCATGGTCGATTGCTCTAAGGGATGTATTACCAGTGAGTGTGTGGGTGCAGCATCCTGGGTTGAGTGGTCTGCGTGTACATCTCACCAACCACTGGGCTGAGAGCTCGCGCCTGGGGGTGAGCTTTATTCCAGGTGCGGAATGTATTTCAGGGCCATAGTATTTAGGAGTCTCACCAGACTTCATTTGTCCAGTAATTCAGGTCGTTATTGCGTGTTTGGATTTTGTTCCACGTTTTCCTTCTCATTCTATCCAGGAATTCCAGATTTGATCCTTTCCTGAGTGGCTGGCATTGGTATATTTTCATTTCCTTTAAGTAAATATGTAGGGGAGAAATTGCTGCGTTGTAAGGATACTCACTGCCGTCCAATCAGATCTGACTCATAGCGACCCATCCTTGGGTTTCTGAGGCAGTATCACTAGGAAGTAGATTGCTCAACCTTCATTTTCTTAGAAATTTCCAAAAAGTTCTACAAAGCAGCTGTCCCATTTATGTTTCACCAGAAATATGTGATATTTCTGGGTTTTACTCACCATCTCCAACCATTGGTACTGTTAGTCTTTGCTTTTAACCATTCTAGTGGGCACTATTGTTGTTGTTGTTGTTATGTGCCGTCGAGTCGGCCCCGACTCATAGCGACCCCTCCTTGGGTTTCCGAGGCAGTATCACTACGGAAGT
>NW_006931579.1:2685-3237 GCF_000298275.1 Orycteropus afer afer
AAAAAATAAACTTATTTAGTTTTAAGAACTGAGATTTTGGTATTGTTACCACATCAGAACCTGAAGTTTCCTGGCTGCTACACATCTTAAAGAGCTAAGGTTGTAAGGAGGAGGTGGAGTGGAAGTATGGAGAACTTTATGACATGTCATTTTGCTTCGCTGTTTATATCTAATGTCTTACAAAATGCTATAGATTCTGTTTTTATAATGTGACTTCCTTTTTCATCTCTACAGCCACTTCCAAACCATCTAAATTTTATTTCTAATTAGGTACAAAAGTACAAATATATTAGTGACCAGAGCAGTTCAACACAGGTTGTTGTAGGCACAGAAATAGGACAAAGTTTTGAAGCCCAAGGTGTACCATGCCCTAACCACAGTTACGCTGTCTCCTATGAAGCTGAAGATGTATGACTTATCTACTATAGGATTTATAAATATATGTTGTTGTTGTTGTTATTATGTGCCGTCAAGTCGGCCCCGACTCATAGTGACCCCTCCTTGGGTTTCCGAGGCAGTATCACTACGGAAGTAGGATTGCCCAACCTTCCT
>NW_006931580.1:0-599 GCF_000298275.1 Orycteropus afer afer
TAATGCTGCCTCAGAAACCTAAGGAGGGGTCATTATGAGTCAGATCTGACTTGCTGGCAGTGATTTTGGTTTTTTGGTTTATATAATTCTTGGTTGGAAATTTTTCTCTTTCAGGGATTTATATATAGCATCCCATTGTCTTCTTGCCTATGTGGTTTCTGCCGAGAAATCCAAGGTTAGCCTTACTGGTTGCCCTTTGTAAGTTGCTTTTCATTTCTCCTGTGCTGCTTTCAGTATTCTTTCTTTGTCTTTGGTTTTGGTGAGTTTGATGATGACATGTCTTGATGATTTTCTTTTGAAGTCTATTCTGTTTGGGGTTCATTGGACTTCTTGAATGGATATATTCTCATCTTTCATCATACCAGGAAAATTCTCTTCCAACAAATCTTCTACAATTTTCTCTGTGACTATTTGTCTTTTCCTGTTCTGGAATTCTGAGGACTTCTAGGTTATTCCTTTTGATGGTTTTCCACATGAACCTTAGTCCTTCTTCATTTTGTTTTGAACTTTTTTTGACTATTCCCTTTCCAAAGAAGTATTGAGGTATTTGCCTTCAGTCTTACTAATTTTGTCTTCCATTGATTCAATTATACTCCTTT
>NW_006931580.1:2465-4125 GCF_000298275.1 Orycteropus afer afer
ATGGTGGACAAAATTCAGCAGAGCTCCCAGACTGAAACAGACTGGCAGGAAGGACAGGGTCAGATGCTTTTAAAAAAAAAAAAAAAAAATGTCCAGTGAGAACATTAGGAATAGTGAAACACTGTTTGATATATTATTGGAAAACTTAATGAGGAGCAGTGAAATATTGTCTTCCTATGGCCTGGCCTTTTTTCGTTAATTTCCCCTATATTCTATATTGCTTTGCCCTTCACCCAAGTTAATGTGTGTCTATGCTCCAGTTACTGGTTACACTCCCTTCCTCTCCCACCCCTGGCAATCATCAAAGAATGTTTTTTTTTGTGTGTGAAACCTTTTCTTGGTTTCTTATAATGGTGGTTTCATATAATATTTATCTTTCTGTGATTGATTAATTTCACTCAGCATAATATCTAATAGGTTTGTCCATGATATGAGATGTTTCACACATTCATTGTTATTCTTTAAGGTTGTATAGTGTTCCATTTTTTGTATTTACAAGTTTGTTTATCCATTCATACAGTGATGTGCTTCTACATTTTTTTTTTTTTTTAATCTTTCTCTATTGTGAATAATGCTACAGTGAACATGGGTGTATATTTACCTATTTGTGTCATGGCTTCATATTTCTGTGAGATAGACACCTAATAGTTGGATTGCTAGATCATGTTCTATTTCTATTTCCAACTTTTTAAAGAAGGATTATAATGTTTTCCACAGTGGTTCTAGCATTTTACAATACTACCAACAGTATATGAGGGTTACAATCTATCTACACCCTCACCAGCATAGTTTTTTGTTTTTTTTTTTTAAAGAGCTCTGGTGGCGTAGTGCCTAAGGCATTTGACTGCTAACCAGAAGGCTGGCGATCCAAACCCACCCGTCACTCCTCAGAAGGAAGCCTGGCCAATCTACTTCCATAGAGATACCACCTCGGAAATTTAAGGTGGGGTTGTTATGAGTCAGAACCTACTGAACTTTGCTATTAATGCTGAGGTGACATGATATTTTGTTTTTATTTTTATTTTTATCTCTCTAATGGCTAATGATCTCAAGCATTTCTTCATGTATTTACTGACCTCCTGAATGTCTTCTTTGGTGAAGTGTCTGTCCATGTCTTCTGCCCATTTTTTTTTAATTGAATTATTTGTTTTCTGTTTTTGACTTGCTGAAGTTTTCTATAAGTTTTAAAGATTAAGTCCTTGTCCAATATGTCATTACCATTTTTTTTCCCTCAGTCTACTAGATCTCTTTTTACTAATTTGTGAAATTTTTTGATGAGCATATGTGTTTAATTTTTAGGAGGTCCCTGTCATCTAGCTTGTCCTCTGCTGTTTGTGCATTTTTAGTTATGTTTGATAGTGTATTTATGCCATATATTTGAGCATCTAAATCTGTTTTTTTTTTTTTTTTCTTTTCCAGTCTTTATACTTTTAGGTTTTACATTTAGGTCTTTGGTCCATCTTGAGTTTATTGTTATATATGTTATGAGATACAGGTTCTATTTCACTTTTTCTGCAAATGAATATGCAATTTGGGCAGCACCATTTGTTAAAGAGATTATTTCTTCCCTATTAAATGAGTTTTGGCCCTTTGTCAAAGATTAGATATTCATAGGTGGAATACACCTAGAAAACAGTACCCACAGGGAGGAAGTGGGAAG
>NW_006931581.1:0-733 GCF_000298275.1 Orycteropus afer afer
ATCTCCCCTCCCACTTCCTCCCCATAGTTACCTCTTCCCTGTGTCCATCCCTCCATGCACTTCTGCACCCTGAGCTGTCTCCCTGGGCATAAACAGCCCTTCTTTCTCCCATGGTTGTTCTCTCCAAGGAGTGTATCTACCTAATGTAAATGTTCAGCTCATATGTCTGTCTTTTGTTTGGTTGGAAGCAACAAATGTTGGTTCAATTCCAGACCTGAAGGGCAGCTAGGGGCCATAGTCTCACTGGTTCCATCAGGCTCTATCAGAGCAGCAAATCTGGTCCCTTTTTTTTTTCAAATGAGTTTGAGTTTTGTTCCACTTTGTTCTCCCAGAGTCACTTTCTTTGTGAAATATCTCCTCAAATTCCTTGGGCAGAGATTTCTCTGTGCTATCATAACATTACTCATACTCATAATATAACCATCAGTTTCTCAAGGACAAAAAAATTTAGTTTATATTCATTTGTGTACCTTCAAGGCCTAGAATTGTGTCTGGCTGCCAAACATTTATTGAAGGAATGGCTAAATTCATAAATTCATAGATAAAATTAATAAATACCAAGCCACAACCAACAATAAGGCACTTGACTGCTAACCAGAAGGCTGGTGGTTCTCAACCACCAGCCACTCGTCGGAAGGAAGATAGGGCAATCTACTTCCGTAGTGATACTGCCTCAGAAACCCAAGGAGGGGTCACTATGAGTCAGGTCCAACTCGACAGCACATAAGAACAA
>NW_006931581.1:3814-4247 GCF_000298275.1 Orycteropus afer afer
CAAGTGCCTTAGGCACTACGCTACCAGAGCTCCCGATAATAAACTTAGTAAATTAAAATTTTCCCATTTTTACATTTCAAACCTAAGGGAAATTTTGTTTTCAAACATGGAGATTTTATCAATTATAGGCTTATATTCCAAGAAGGAATAAATTTCTAGTGATTCTGGTGAAAAATTTCAAAAATAACAGATCTATATTTATGAAGCTATGTAAAGCAATAGTTTTATTTTGACCACATCATGACCATAAATTCCTATTTAATAAAAACTTCTTATGAAGAGTAAGCTTTTTCATTCTAAAGAATATAAAATAGAGATAAATGGCCATGTTTCATTTTTATGACTTAAAAATCTCAAGTTGACACTCAAGCAGAAAATTTGAAGTCATGAACTCCTTTTGAAATATCAGATAACAACACTCACAACAAGTTAT
>NW_006931582.1:0-1695 GCF_000298275.1 Orycteropus afer afer
TTCTCAGCAGAAACCATGCAAGTGAGAAGGCAATGGGATGGTATATATAAAACCCTGAAAGAGAAAAATTTTCAAGCAAGAATTATATACCCTGCTGGTGGGACTGTAAAATGGTACAACCACTATAGAAAGCAGTATGATGATTCCTTAAAAAGTTGGAATTAGAAATACCATTTGAACCAGCCATTCCTTTACTAGGTATATGTCCTAAAGAAGTGAGATCCATGACAAGAGCAGACACATGCACAACCATGTTCATTGCAGCACTATTTACAATAGCCAAAAGATGGAAACAACCTAGGTGCCCATCAGCTGAGGAATGGATAACAAAACTTTGGTACATACACACAATGGAATTCTATGCAACACTAAAGAATAATGTAGAATCTGCAAAACACCACATAACATGCATGAATTTGGAGGACATTATGCTGAATGTAATAAGTCAATCACAGAAGGACAAATATTGTATTAATCCATTATTGTAAAAGTCAAGGAATGGTTTCTCTATGGAAGGAAATTTTCTTTGTTGGTTACCGGAGGGGAGGGAACACTGTTAGATAGGTAGAAATAAGTATTTATTAAGTGAAGAGAAGGGCAACGTACCAAATGTGAGTGATCAATATGGTGGCATTGAAGAAGAGGAAGACACAGATAGGTATATGGGAGGTACAGATAACAAAGATGAACTCTTTTGTACATTCAGTATCGCATTGTCTGTGAAGGCAAACATGGATATAGAGATGGACAGACAGATGAACAGGCTGAACTATTAGGTATGTTTATGAAGTGGGAAGTGTACCCAAGACCATGTATAGTGTTGGCAGACAATGGCTGTATAAGTATATTTATATGATCTGAATTCCCAGGTATATAGTACAGCTGCCAAAGGATAAGGTTGTAGTCACTTCTTGGTCACAGCCAGCTACCCAGAGGGACTGAATAGTTGAACCTGTGGGCTCAGGACCATAGTCAAAGGGGACATCAAGCTCAATTGACATAACATACTGCACAAAACATTGTTCCACCTCCTACTTTGGCGAGTGGTGACTGGGATATTAAAAGCTTGCAAGCAGTCATCTAGAAGCAATGATGGGTCTTTCCTTGTCCAGAGCAAAGAAGAATGAAGAACACCAAATATTCACAGTAACAATTAGTCCTAGCAACTGGTATGGCATATGATCTGCAGCCTATATGACTATGAGACCAGAAGAACTAGGTGGTACCCAACTACCATTGTCAACCACTCAGAGGGGGATCTATGTAGGAGATCCTGGATAGAGAGGAAGAACAATGTGGAACAAAACTCAAAATCATTTGGAAAAAAAAGGGGGACCAGGTTTGCTGGTCAGATGGAGCCTGGGGGAACCACTGAGGCTGTGGCCCCTAGCTGCCCATCAGATCTAGAATTGAACCCATACCTTTGGCTTCCAGCCAAAGAAAAACAGGCATATGAACTAAACATTTACAATAGGTAGATACATTACTTGGAGAGATCAGTCATGGGAGAATAGAAGGGCTGTGTATGCACAGGGAGACAGCTCAGGAGCACATGGAGGAATAGAAACAAAGACGAGGTGACTGTCAGGAGGAAGTAGGAGGGAGCTGTTGCATTGTGGTGAATTGTGGTCAATGTCATGAGACAAAGTGTATGTGAACTGCTGTATGGAAAATGAATTTGCTCTGTAAATTTTC
>NW_006931582.1:2970-4026 GCF_000298275.1 Orycteropus afer afer
CAAAGACTTTTTCAAAAAGTCAAAAGAGAACCTACAGATTGGGACAAAATATTTGGCAATGACATATCTGACAAGGGATTTATCTCTAGAATTCATAGAAAACTCCATGAATGTGCCCATGACCATGTATAGGGTTGGTAGACAATGTTTCTACAAGTATATTCATATGTTCTGTAAGAATTCCCAAGTATATGGTAGAGCTGACCAGAGGCAAGGTTGTAGTCATTTCTTGGCCACAGCAATCTACGCAGAGGGAGAAAGTACTTGGACCTGTGGGTTCGGGACCATAGTCTCAGGGTACATCAGGCTCAATTGGCATAATATACTACATAAAGGCATTGTCCCACATCCTACTTCAGGGAGTAGCAATTTGCAAGTGGCCATCTAGATCCAACAATAGGTCTCTCCTCATCCAAAGCAAAGAAGAATGAAGAAAACCAAAGATTCATGGAAGCAATTAGTCCAAGGGACTGGTATACTATGAGATCCTCATCCTATATGACTATGAGACCAGAAGAACTAGGTGGTGCTTGACTACCACTGTCAACCACTCAGAGGAGTATCTATGTAGGAGATCCTGGACAGAGGGGAGAATAATGTGGAACAAAACTCAAAAATCAATAAAAAAAAAAAAAAGGACCAGTTTTTCTGGTCTGAAAGAGACTGATAGAACCACTGAGACTGGGGTCCTTAGCTGCTCTTCAGGTCTGGAAGTGAACCCACTCCTGTGGCTTCCAGCCAAACAAAAGTCAGGCATATGAGCTAAACATTTATTTTAGATAGATACACTCCATGGAAAGATCAGTCATGGGAGAATAGAAAGGCTATGTATGAACAGGGAGACAGCTCAGGGGACAGAAGTGCATGGAAGGGAAGGACACAGGAAAGAGCTAACTATGGAAGTGGGAGGAGTGGTTGCACTGCAGGAAATTGCAGTCAATGTCATGAGACAAAATGTATGTGAGCTGCTGTATGGAAAGTAAATTTTCTCTGTAAACTTTCACTCCAATCACAATAAAACTTTTTTTTAAAAAATATGATGTACTGATTTCTGCT
>NW_006931583.1:0-446 GCF_000298275.1 Orycteropus afer afer
AGTATTCCATTGTGTGTAGGTACCATGGTTTGGTTATCCATTCCTCAGTTGATGGACACCTAGGTTGTTTCCATCTTTTGGCTATAATATAGTCAATTTATGCCATATATTAGGGCCCATAAATTTGCCCCTAGATTTTCCTGGAGGAACTGTATAGTTTTAGGTTGCACAATTAAGTCTTTGATCCATCCAGAGTTTGTTTTTGTGTATGGTGTGAGGTACAGATCTTGTTACAACAGTCCATTCCATATCTTGCAATTCTCTTAACTTCCTCACCATTTAGAAGTTCTGTGACTACATAGTCCTTTCCCTCTTTTTGTTTGTAGTTGTCCTCACTTACCAACTGATGTCTCTGGTTCCCTCTTTACAATCTTGTAAGCTCATTTGACTTTGGATGTGTCCATAGCTGTTGTTTCCGGGTTATGTTATCTTGTGTATTAATGGTC
>NW_006931583.1:2526-3791 GCF_000298275.1 Orycteropus afer afer
GCCAGTGAGCACCACATTTTTTTTCCCTCTGGCATCTAAGAACTTTAAGAACTAGGCATAACAGTTTGAATTGTGATTTTTGGTGCTCTGAACAGCTCATTGATCCAGATTTCACCAAACACAGAAGAGCAGAATTGGAGGAAAGGTACAGGGAGATTTTTTTTTTTAGGAAAGAGCTACTGCCAGAAGATGAACGGGACCTAAGAGAGACCATTGGAAACCTTTCTGGGCGAGTCACTGTCTGCCAGTCGGAGGCGGCAGCCCGAGATCCCTAAGTCAAGAATGAGATCAATTATAGCAGCTTACCAGTGACCGATACAATATTCCAGCAGGCAGAGGCAAAGACCTGTCTCCAGCGGCTGATTTTGTCAGTAATTTGGGAGGTGAGGGGGCAGCGGGTCACAGACACCATTCCTCTCACACAGGTGGAGATCTCACTGGTGCACCAGAAAGGCTAATTACCTCCCCTCCCAGCAGATTACAGAGTGAGTGTGGGTCAGATGGGGAGACGCCATGCTTTTCTTTCCCATGGTTATCGGGACTGCAGATCACTGGCAGTTACTCCCCCGAATCCACCACAGCTAAAATTGCACGCATCTTGGGCATCGCAGGTGGGCGGTATCACAGACAAACTCCAGAGCCGGCCATTGGAGGTCTGGCTGGATTGAGTCAACACCATGGGCAGAAGGAGCACAGAAAACAAAGAAACTGCAGCTGAGCCTGGTCCCCGAATTTTGCCCTGGAGCGGGGCTTTGGTGCTGTGGGGCCATGGAGACAGGGGCTTTGAATATGCATGAAATTGGCAGAAATTTATGACCCTCTAATAATAGGAGTCTTTCCTGAGATTGAGCCCTGGTTTTGCAAATAAATACGTCATAAGTAAGAGCCTGCTCAGGCACTCTCCGGAGTCCTATGCACCTGAAATTGCATGCATCTTTGGAGCTACAGGTGAGCGATATCCCAGATAAACTCCAGAGCCAGCCATTGCTTGTCGGGCTGGATTGCATCACCACAGCAGACAGACGGGGCACAGAGAGCAGAAAAACCGCAGCTGAGCACGTTCACTCCAATTTTGCCCTGGAGCCGTGCTTTAGAGCTGTGGGGCCATGGAGGCAGGGGCTTTGAGTGTGCATGAAATTGGCAGAAATTTGTGATGCTCTAATAATATGAGATAGAGTCACAGTCTTACAAATAAATATGTCATAAGTAAGAGCCTGCTCAGGTACTCCTCCGAGTCCAACACACCTGAAATTGCATGCATCTTT
>NW_006931584.1:0-3963 GCF_000298275.1 Orycteropus afer afer
CCGAGGCAGTATCACTACGGAAGTAGGATTGCCCAACCTTCCTTCCGAGGAGTGGCTGGTGGGTTTGAACCGCCAGCCTTCTGGTCAGCAGTCAAGTGCCTCAGGCACTACTCTACTAGAGCTCCAGACAGGAATATTAGAGATAAGTTAATTAATATAGTTTTTAGATTTATGAAACTAAAAACAGTTATCTAATTTCCCCAAAAACCTGGAATAACTTCTGACTATTTAAGTTACTTATTTTAAGGAAGCCCAGGGCCTTGTACACTGTAACTGGCTTGGAGAATAGTTGTGGAGTGAAACTTCGCCAAGATATCCCAAGCTGGAACTTTCTTGCCTAATTCTCCTATTCCCCTTTCCTCATTTCTGTCCTCTGTTTCGCCCCATTTGTTTGCTATACATTTTTAATCTCATCTGAAAGCCTTTCATTTTCTTTCTCTGGTTTTTTTTTTTTTTTTTCCTCCCCTTGCACTGAGTTTTAAGAACTGATAGAGGTTTCTAAAGGTATTTGGGAGCTGAAAATTTAAACTTTAATCTGTTTCGCCCACCTTCCCCCCGCCCCGCCCCGCCCCCAATTGAATTAACCCTGCTGTGCTGCATACACTTCTTAAGCAGGCAGGAGGAGTTTCAAACCAGGTCTCCAGCATCACCCAGTTCCTCCTCAATGGTCTGGCTCTGTGATGTGCTACATCTGTATAATACAGACCGGGAGCTCTGGATGCCTAGTGCCTAAGGCACTTGACTGCTAACCAGAAGGCTGGCGGTCAAACCCAACAGCCACTCCCGGGAAGGAAGATTGCACAATCTGCTTCCGTAGAGATACTGCCTCAGAAACCTAAGGCAGGGTCCCTATGAGTCACAGCAAGCTCAGACAACCACTTCAACTCTTTATGATGTTAAAGGGGAAAAAAAAACAGAGAGAAGCGCTGGTAACTTATGCACCTATGTGTATCATGGAGGAAGAGGTGGCTTTTTTCATACTGTCACATGTTCCTGCTTATATACTTAAGCATGTAAAGGTCCTTACCTTTGGATGGCGATGGCAGAAACAACAACTAATCCCCACAATGCATTGAAATTATGGAAATACTTTGTGGATTTACCTTTGCCTAGATATGTTGGTGCCTGGTATTAGCTTATTTTGCAAAAGCTTTTCTAAAATGTCTAAATGCAAAAATTTGAAATGTTCAAGTTTCTGTTCTATTTCCTTCTCTGGACAATGCTGTGTCCCCATTCTCACAATCCTCTAATGTTGTGTGGCCTCTTCAGGTTCCAATGGGGCTTTCCTTTGTAAACTCATTAATATTTGATTTACAAGAAGTCTCATAGTTCCTCCTACAAGTGGCTAATATGTCCTTTGGGGAAGAAGATCTCCCTCCCTTGTCTACTTCCTCAGACACTTGCCAGAGACTTTCTTTTTTCAGAAACTTCTTGTAGAATTCTCGCAGGTTGTAGTAAAAACACTGACGATTTAAACAGCTGACTGACATCTAGCCCTATTTCGAACAGCATGAGTCACATCTAGGGAATTGGTGCATAGAGAAGCAGGTGCAGTCAGCCATTGCTGAGAAGCCAGGAACTCCTTACCTGGGGTTTGTTGACTGAATGAAGTGGATGTGAAAAGATTGGAACTCCCCCCTTCCTCCCTGGACACTGATAACTTTTGTCTTTCTCTGGCAAACTTGCTCAACAAGGTGATTTGCAAGTTGCTGTTTATCCACATTAATAATTCTTGGAGTTGGCTTGTGGTGAAATCATGTTCAGCTCTGGCTTCAAAGCTGATCGCCTTCGGGTCAACTTGGAACTGGTTGCCTGTCGCCTAAAGCTCCTGGGAAAAAAGAAAAGTGAGTAAATACTTCTGGCAGTATTGCAAACTGCCATTCAGATCACTGACCATTGCAATCCCTGAGGCAATTTATCTCCAAAGACCTTACTTAGCAACTTTGGAATTTAAAGTCCTGTATCTGACTCGGGGAAATGTGGCAACAATTATTATGGTAATCAAGTCATTTTATTTTTCCAAAGTCTGTTCTGTATCTTGACTGTGTCAATGTCAGTATCCTGATTGTGCTATTGTACTACCGTTTTGCAAAATGTTACTATTGAGGAAAACTGGGTAAAGGGTCAACAGAATCTCTGTATTATTATTTTTACAATTTTATATAAATCTACAGTTGTCTCAAAATGAAAAGTTTAATGAAAAAAGGAGTTTCCAAAGGTTTAAAATGTAAAATAACGTTCAGATTACTGGACTTCCCTCCATCAAGGTGAAGACGTTATCTAGTCAGCCTGTGCAAATGTACAGTAGCTGTTAAATTTGGCACATTTTTCTGGAAGGGCTTCCTTACTATTTTTTCAAATGCAGAATATGCTTTTCCTTCTCTCAGGTGGCAGAGCAAAGAGCATCGTACCCACGAGCGGGGGTAGCAGCTGACACGTGTTATCTTCTTTAAGTCCAACTTATTTTCTGTTGCCTTTTGCTCTTTCCTCATTCCAGTGGTCACATGAGCCATTAACCTCTCAATACAAAGAAAACTGATGATCTCTGATTATGAGCAGAGTTCAGGTGAAATAAGTATTGCCTGCAAAAGCAGTTCTTTGAGTGCTTGATAGATAGTCCTTACTGAATTACCATCATCTATTGGAGAGTGACACTTGTTACTCAAACTTCCAAATTGATTTTTTTGGCACTCTTTTGCTTTTAGGCAGCTAAGTCTTGCACAGGGTGTTTGGGTATTGTTTAGATAATAGTCATCTAAAGAGAGTACCCCAAACCAAGGAAATTTAGGCAAGTCCAGTGCTCCCCATTGTCGTTACTGTGAACAATGAGGATGACATCGATAGCATACACAACACTTGCAGTTTTAAAATCATATGTTCCTTTATTTGATCCTGACAATCCAGGGATACAAGGTAAAAATTCCTATCCTCTTTTTACAAATGAAAAAATTCAATCATGGTGCACCTGAGTGATGAGCTCTGTTGGCTCAGTGGTTAAGGCATTTGGCTGCTAACCAAAAGATTGGCAGTTTGAATCCACCGGAGAAAGATGAGGCAGCCAGCCTCCATAAAGATTTACAGCCTTGGAAACCCTGTGGGGCAGCTCTACTCTGTCCTGTAGAGTCGCTATTGATTTGGGGGTTGGTGCCTGAGTGATTTAAGATGGATAAACCAAGCTAGTCATGTCTTACCTGAATTTCTTTATTTGTAGAAAGGGGATGATAATCTTGATTGATTGTCTAGCACTCTAGGCTTCTGTTTGTAACATGGACTATGCCATAGGCACACAAAAAATGTTTGCTGATGTACGGGCATAACAGCACCTCAGCATTTCTCTGAAGCATGTCTCGTACTTCTGTGATTTCTTTTCTCTGAGATGTCTATAGCAAAGAAAATTTCCTGCTTTAGAGTTGGCTAAGTTCCCTTCCAAGCACTGAACTCTGTTTATCTCAGATTCAAATGCAATCTTATGTCAAGATATTTTTGCAGTGACAAATTGACTCTGTCTGTCACGGTTAGATTGTGAGCATCGATTTTGGGGCATGGCATTGAGGCAGGGTTTCTTGTTTGGAGGCTCGGAGGTTTGCCTGGCTTGTTGAAAAGACTGTCTCCCCAGACTCAGTTAGCACCTGACAACACAAGGTAGTAAGACTTCACTCGTCTCAGTGGATTTGCCTAGGATAGTTTCCATTTGCCACCTGGACAACATGACTCTACTTGTTCATTCTATGGCATGGTGTGGTGAAAAAGCATAGGAAATTACCACCTGAAGATCTGGCCTTTAGTTCCAATTCAACCACTTACTCCTAGCCTCTCAGAGCCTTGATTTTCTCTGCTATAAAATGCAAACCCTACACAGGGGCTAAGAGGATCAAATAGAATTGTACATATAAGAACATTATGGGAGAGGCGGGGCAAGATGGCGGACTAGGCAGAAGGATTGCACAGACCCTCTTCAACAAA
>NW_006931585.1:0-1014 GCF_000298275.1 Orycteropus afer afer
ACCAGGCTTGAGGCAGTACAACCTGGTCTAGAATGCCACTGTCCTACATATGGGATGTAAAGACTCAAGAAATCCAGACCTCAGGACTATGTCAGGGACTAAGTATCATGTTTAGTGTCTTTTAGGGGTCCATAGGATAAAATCACATCACTGTAGAGTGGGCAGGGTTTCCAGTGAAGGGAGTACATAGTCCCACTCTCAGTCCCTCCCTGGGAATGGATCATTCTGAGAACTGCAATGGGCTAAATGAAAGACAATGTCAGGTACTGTGGTAGGAACTCAGACTATAGTGATGCATAAGCCACGGCGTCTGCCCTAAAGGATCTCACAGTTTAGTGGGTGGAAGATGTACGTATAATTAAAATTGAAATACAGTATTGTAAGTGTAATGACAAAGGGGGAAGGGTGAGTAGAGAAGTAGAAAAAGACTGATAGAAGAGCTGGTGCCTGAACTTTGTCTTCAAGGATGAGTAACACTTAACCAGAAGTATGTGTGTGTCTGTGCATCGAAGAAAGGGGGAAAGGTTGATAGAAATTTCTCCAGGAAGAGAGACCAACAGGTGGTGATCTTAAAGCCAAACAACAGACAGTCCTGTAAAAAGAACAATCACACTCCTCAGAACAATTAACCAAACACAGACCAAAAGGGTGGCATTTGCCCCAAAAACAAACCTCAGAAGGCAGAAGGTGCAGGAAAGAAGGACAAATGGAAACTGGGAACAAAGAGAGAAAGTAGGAAGAGTGCTGTTAAACTGTGGGGATTACAACTAATGCTACAAAACGAGATGTGTACACATTGTTCACTAGAAAACTAATTTGCTCTGTAAACTTTCACCCAAACCACAATAAACAAACAAAATAAAATAAAAACTAGGGTGAAGTCTACATATTACTGGCATTTGCTAGAGTGTGAGGCAAAGACTACAAAGCAGGACCATGCATTACTCAACTACGCTTACTTAGAATACAGTATGATGATGCCTCCTGGAGCTGTGCAAAGCAGTGGTCCTGCAG
>NW_006931585.1:1919-2474 GCF_000298275.1 Orycteropus afer afer
GTGCCACTAGAAGATTCTAACTTCAACAAACAAACAGCTTATTATCTTTCCCTCTGGATTGGGACCACCTTGTGTTTTGATGGGTGACTTATATGAACTATATTAAGCTGCTTGCAGTAGAACTATGTAGAAAGATCAGCAGATGAGAAATAATATTTGAGGAATCACAATTGAACTTAATTTTCTACAATACACTATTCTGGAGAGCTGTGAAATTATAATAGCAGGGAGTGTTGGGGAAAATAAGTGAGATAAGTGAATAATATTCTTGTCTACTTTCTTGATTTCTGGAATCCATTTTCTTCCAGATTCACTCTTCTTTGCTCTATTTCTACAAACTTATGACAAAATGGAAATCACAGAGCGTACTCCTAGGTTGAAAGCCAGATCTTGAGAAAGAGGCAGTGTAGAGCAACCTCCGGGCTCTTCTTGCCACCCCCTTACAGCCAGGCTGGATGTGTCTGTGGTCCCTGGGGGCACAGTTTTGAGGAACAGAAGCCAAATCAGAGCAAGTTTTCTCTTGCCTGCCACTCTTACTCCCAGCTCCAAGGTTTT
>NW_006931585.1:3529-4029 GCF_000298275.1 Orycteropus afer afer
TAAGTTTCTGATTGTTTGATCTATATATTAAATAAGACAACACATATATATTGTAAAAATGACATGACCAAAGTGTCTGAACTCTAATTTCACAAGGGGGAAGAAAAATCAAGATCAACAGCCCACAGCTACTTACTGTGAGGTGGAGGTCAAACAAGGCTGCCCTCCTCATCCTTTTTTTTTTTTTTCAAGCAAAAACCAATGTTGACACTAACCACTCTTCCCACAGCACTCTCAACATTTCTGGTGGGTTTGATAATTCATTGCAATGGTTACAGAACTCACAGACCATACTCATGATTATGGGGTTCATTAGGGAAAATAACATGACATAACTCAGGATCCAGATCAACTTAGAAGTATCATGATCAACAGTTGTTAATCAGGACAACTACTTTCTGTCATCTGCCACTGGGCCCTGCTTGGGGCCTTCTTAGGCAAGTGTTACAGCTCTTATTTAGCTCCGTGAGTCTCCTGGTTTCTGCCATCTGGCACCCCTA
>NW_006931586.1:0-589 GCF_000298275.1 Orycteropus afer afer
CAGGCCTGCAAGACTACCTCGGCTCTCCAACCCTGGCCTGCGCGAAGAAGACTTACAGAAGAACTCGGCTACGATTTCGGGGCTCCCGTGTAGCGTGATGCCCTGCTCCTGGGTAAGCTGCAGCTCCATGGCTAGATCCACAGATGAAGGAACGCGCCTTCACCTGTAAACAGCGACAGCAGCGGCTGCCATGGCAGTTCCCTGCCACTCCTTCCAAAAGCAACGACACAGCCAGCCATCTGGCCCTTCGCACAGGCGCGACAAGTGGCTTGGTTTCTGAGGAGGTGTCTTTACAGAAGTAGATTGCCCAACCTTCCTTCTGAGCAGTGGCTGGTAGGTTTGAATTGCCAGCCTTCTCCTTAGCAGTCAAATGCCTTAGGTACTATGTCATCAGAGCTCCCTTCGTGATAGCATGATGTGTAAATTATCAGAACTGTGCAAATAATTATTGGTATAAATTGGAGGTTCTAAAAATTAAAGGCTTGCAAAAATATCTGAGTTTTACAGGAATTGAGGAAGTATTTATTAAATATTTTCTTTGTACTCTATGGGAAATATAAGTAATAAGTATTGCCTGTAGTAGAAGATA
>NW_006931586.1:4374-5316 GCF_000298275.1 Orycteropus afer afer
ATAACTTGTCAAAAAGATGGTAGTTACAATCCACTTTGAAGAATTTTGTATTAATACAAAAATAGCTCCTTCTGCCAGAAGATGGCACTGTTTACATGTGAAAAAATGCCTTAAAAAATTTCAGTCCTTGTGTTTGTGATTCAAACCCAAACCACTGCCATTAAGTAGATTCCAAGTCATAGGGACTTTATAGGACAGACTAGATCTGCTCCATAGTGGCTAAGGCACTTAACTGCTAACCAGAAGGCTGGCGGTTCAAACCAATCAGCCACTGCTCGGAAGGAAGGTTGGGCAATCTACATCCATAGTGATACTGCCTCGGAAACCCAAGGAGGGGTCGTTATGAGTCGGGACCAACTCCATGGCACACAACAACAGCAAAAACAACAGATCTGCCCCATAGGGTTTATAAGGCTGTAAATCTTTACAGAAGGAGACTGCCTCATCTTTCTCTCCCAAAGCTTCTGGTGGGTTCAAAAGGCAAACTTTTTGTTTAGTAGCCTAATACTTTAACCACTGTTATCATTAGAGCTGTTTGTAAATGCTTTTTATGTAAGCACTTATAACAGGGATAGGCAAACTAAGTCCTGTGATTCAAATTTGGCTTGTATTCAAGCTAAGGCTTTTTTTTTTTAAGAGTTGTGAAACAAACAGAAACCCCTCAAGAATATTGACAGAGCCTTGTGTGGCTTGCAAAGATAATTTCTTATCTTGATCTTTTCAGAAAAGTTTGCCACACTTGAACTTAAGCACTGGAATATGTAATGAAGGAAAAATAAACTTAGTGCTTTCAAAGGCAGTCATATATACTGAATATTTCAGAATGAAATGCTGAATCATTATATAAAACTGGTATCCTTCTTTCAAGGGTCCCGGGGTGTCACAAAAGGAGCTCTAGTGGCATAGTGCATATAAAGCATTTGACTGCTAACCCACCAGCCA
>NW_006931587.1:0-942 GCF_000298275.1 Orycteropus afer afer
TCTGTTACTAGAAGAAATAAGACTTTCTTTCAGAGCACAACTGGAAACACTGAAGTCTTTTATGCAGTGCTTAAGCTGTGACTTAGCAGCCCTGAGCTCATCTGGCTCTTTCACCACTTTGTCTAGTTTAAGTAGGACCAACCAACCAGCTTCCTGGCAAAATTGCAGAAAAGTATCAAATATGCAATCATCCAGAACCTCAATTCTCAAAAGTACTTGATCTATTGGTGGTGCTATTTTGCATGCTAATGTTGCCACCACACGCCACTGATCAGCAGAGCCCTCTTTACTAATGGAAGCAGGGTCATCAGTGCCTATACTATTAATCAAATTGGAGAACCAATTTTGGAAGCCCATCCTTATAATTTTGTCTGTCTAGAACCACTCCCTATACCAAATGTATTGGACTAGGTTCTCTAGAGAAACAAAACCAGTAAAGTTTATATATATAGAGAAAGAGAAATTTATCTCAGGAAAGTGGCTCACTTATAGAAGCTGGAAAGTCCCAACTTCTTGGATCAAGCTGGAGGCTTTTCCTGACTCATGGAGCTGTAAGGGCAGAGGAGCTCAAGGTCAACTGGCTGTTGACTCCAACGATTGATGAATCCAAGATCTCCAGGACGAATGGTGGATTTTTCACTCATGGACAGTTGTAGGCAGAATCCTGATCCACAGAAGAGTGTCTATTTTCCAAGGATGTCCATAAATATGCTGGAAGCAGGCCACACCCCTAGGAAACTCCCTTTCAATGTATTGGCTGCTCAAAACATATACATCTGATCACATCATTGGAACAACCCACATCACAACTGCTTAAACCACACAGAACTGTGGTCCAGCCAACTTGACACACAGCTCCAACTATCACATATTCCCCTTATGAATGGTAATCAAAGAAAGATGCCCTCTGTCACCACTTCTATTCAGCATTGTATTGGAAGT
>NW_006931587.1:3271-3726 GCF_000298275.1 Orycteropus afer afer
TTTACCACCTCAGAAACTCAATGAGGGTCGCTATGAATTGGAAATGACTTGATGGTAGTGAGTTTAGTTTTTGGTTTGGTTTAGGCAATAGAATAGTCACCTTACTCTGGTCACTAGTTTGTCAGAACTGGAGCACTTACCACCTGTATCTGGGTACTTTGATAACAGGAATGAGTGTGGATATCTCTGATCACTGATTGTGAAAATCATCTAAGGGCAGGCTGAGCCGGTATTGGCTATTGTCTGTCATCAGTCCAGTAGTGCTTGAGCAAATGGTGGCACTTGTCCAGTGGGTGGGGTAGCAGGTGTGGATAGGTATGCTTGGGTAGCATCACTGGACCCCAACTACTTGGGAATGATAGAAAGAAAAAAAAAAAAAAGGAGGTTCCCTGATACCAATCCTACTCAAAGTATTCCAAAACATAGAAAAAGATGGAATCCTCCCTAATTCATTT
>NW_006931588.1:0-1214 GCF_000298275.1 Orycteropus afer afer
CCATCAACTGCTCATATCCAAGTTCAACTTGAAGTTGAAGACAATTAAAACAAGTACATGAGAGCCAAAATATGATCTTGAATATATACCTCCTAAATTTAGAGACAAAGCCAATTACTATAATGAAATGTGCAAAGACCTGGAGTTAGAAAACCAAAAGGGAAGAACACACTCAGCATTTCTCAAGCTGAAGGAACTGGGGGGGAAAATTAAGCCTCGAGTTGCAATACTGAAAGGTTCTATGGGCAAAATATTGAATGATGCAGGAAGCATCAAAAGAAGATAGAAGCAATACACAGAGTCACTGTACCAAAAACAACTGGTCAATCTTTATCCATTTCAGGAGGTGGCATATGATCAAGAACCAATGGTACTAAAGGAAGAAGTTGAAGCTGCACTGAAAGAATTGGCAAAGAACAAGGCTCCAGGAACTGACGGAATACCCATTGAGATGTTTCAACATACAGATGCCCCGCTGGAGGCACTCACTCGGTTATGCCAAGAGATTTGGAAGACAGCTACCTGCCCAACTGACTGAAAGAAATCCATATTTGTATCCATTCCAAAGAAAGGTGATCCCACAGAATGTAGAAATTATCAAACAATATCATTAATATTGCATGCAAGTAAAATATTACTGAAGATAATTTAAAAATAGTTGAAGCACTATATTGACAGAGAACTTCCAGAGGTGCAAGCTGGATTCAGAAGAGGATGTGGAACAAGGGATATCATTACTGATTTCAGATGGATCTTGGCACAAAGTAAAGAATACAAGAAAGATCCTTACCTGTGTTTCATTGACTATGCAAAAGCGTTTGATTGTGTGGATCATAACAAACTGTGGATAACATTGAGAAGAATGAGAATTACAGAACACTTAATTGTACTCATGAGATACCTATACATTGACCAGAAGGCTGTCATTCGAACAGAACAAGGGCACACCACATGGTTTAAAATCAAGAAGAGAGTGCATCAGGGTTGTATCCTTTCACCACACTTATTAAATCTGTATGCTAAGAAAATAATCTGAGAAGCTGGACTGTATGTAGAAGAACGTGGCATCAAGATTAGAGGAAGAATCATTAACAACCTGCAATACACTGATGACACAACTTTGTTTGCTGAAAGTGAGGATGACTTGAAGTACTTACTGATGAAGATTGAAGAATACAGTCTGCAGTATGGATTACATCTCAACATAAAGAAAA
>NW_006931588.1:2674-3356 GCF_000298275.1 Orycteropus afer afer
GCTGAGCAAATCTGAGAAACTGGATTATATGAAGAAGAACGTGGCATCAGGATTGGAGGAAGACTCATTAACAACCTGTGATATGCAGATGACACAACTTTGCTTGCTGAGAGTGAGGATGACTTGAAGCATTTACTGATGAGTATTAAAGACTACAGGCTGCAGTGTGGATTACACCTCAGTATAAAGAAAACAAAAATCCTCACAACGGTTGAATAAACAGCTTCATGATGGATGGAGAAAAGATTGAAGTTGTCAAGGACTTCGTATTACTTGGTTCTACAACCAACACCCGTGTAAGCAGCAGTCAAGGCATCAGAAGATCTATTGCATTGGGCAAATCTGCTGCAAAAGACCTCTTTCAAGTAATGAAGAGCAAAGATGTCTCCTTGAGACTAAGGTGCTCCTAACCCAAGCCATGGTATTTTCAATCCCATCTTATGCATGTGAGAGCTGGAGAATGAATAAGGAAGACTGAAGAAGAGTTGATGCTTTTTAGTTGTGATGTTGGAGAAGAATGTTAAAAGTACCATGGACTGCTAAAAGAACTAACAAATCTTTCCTGGAAGAAGTGCAGCTAGAATGCTCCCTGGAAGCAAGAATGGCCAGACTTCATCTCACCTACTTTGGTCATGTTGTCAGAAGGAACCATTCCCTGGAGAAGGATATCATGCTTGGTAAA
>NW_006931589.1:0-535 GCF_000298275.1 Orycteropus afer afer
AGCTTGCTAGCTTTTAAGATCCCAGTCACTACTTGCCAAAGTAGGAGATGGAACAATGTTTTGTATAGTGTGTTATGCCAATTGAGCTTGGTGTCTCCTGCGACTATGGTCCCAAGCCCGCAGGTTCAACTACTCGGTCGCTCTGGGTAGCTGGCTGTGACCAAAGAGTGACCACAACCTTGCCCCTTGTCAGCTCTACTATACACTTGGGAATTCTGATCATTCATATAAACTTATAGGACCATTGTCTGCCAACCCAATATATGATCTTGGATACACTCCCAATTTCATAGACATACCTATCTATCCATCCATATACCCATGTTTGCCTTCACTTACAACTCAACTCTATATGCAAAAGGGTTCATATTTGTTGTCTGTACTTCCCATGTACCTCTCTATGTCTTTCTCATCCTCAATGCTGCCATATGGGTTACTCACATTTGGTACATTGCCCTTCTCTTCACCCAAATCAATATTTATGTCTATCTAACTAACAGCGTTCCCTCCCCTCCCCTCCCACCCCTGGTAACCA
>NW_006931589.1:2245-3101 GCF_000298275.1 Orycteropus afer afer
GAATCACCGGTAGTTGGAAAATTTGGCCTTGGTGACAGAAATAATGCTGGAACTTGTATGGTAAAATTTTGCAAGACCAACGACTTGTTCATTGCCACCACAGTATGAGAAAATGACAGATGATTGGGGCTTTGAACAATTATAAAAATTAGATTAACTAATATACATAAAGTGTTTAGGCCAGTGCTTGACATTTAGTAAATGCTCAGTGAATATTAACTATTACTTTTACATATTCAAAACAACTATCACATTACCCTGACTTGATCTTTTCAAGTCCTTGATAAAAAATTGATGAAGATGATACTGGGAGACATAATTGGAACAGCAAAATACATAAAAGCCTTGTTCTTCATCCTGCATTGGTGAGTAGTGACTGGGGTCTTAAAAGCTTTCAAACGGCCATCTAAGATGCACCTAATGGTCTCCTATCATCAGAAGAGAAGAAGAGTGTCAAAAATAAATAAATAAATAAATAAGGGCATTTGGAAGCAATCAGCCCTAGGACACAATGGCCCTCAGGACCAAAAGAACTAGATGGTACCCAGCTACCAATGCCAAACACTTAGGAAAGGATCAAATCTGGAGATTCTGGATAGAGTGGGAAGAAAAACGTGGAACAAAATTCAAAACCACAATAATGACCAGAATTACTGGTCAGATGGATTCTGGTGATACCCCCCAATACTATGGTCCTGGGATACATTCTGTTGTTGTTGTTGTTATGTGCTGTCGCATCAGACTTGACTCACAGTGACCCCTCCTTGGGTTTCCAAGGCAGTATCACTATGGAAGTAGATTGCCCAACCTTCATTCTGAGGAGGGGCTGGTGGGTTTGAACCACCAGCCTTCTGGT
>NW_006931590.1:0-690 GCF_000298275.1 Orycteropus afer afer
AGGGAGACAGCTCAGGGGGCAGGAGTCCATGGAGGGATGGACACTGGGAAGAGGTAACTATGGGGAGGAAGTGGGAGGGGAGCTGTTGCACTGTGTTAAACTGTGGTCAATGTCATGAAACAAAGTATATGTAAACTGCTGTATAAATTTGCTCTGTAATTCACCCAAATCACAATTAAAAAAAAAAAAAATCTTCAACAAAATACTAGCCAAAGTAATCCAAGAGTATATAAAAAAATAATTCATTATGACCAAGTGGGTTTCATATCATATATCCAAGGAGAGTTCGACATTAGAAAAAGAATCAATGTCATCTACCACATAAATAAAACAAAGGAAAAGAACGACATGATCATATCAATTGATGGGGGAAAGGCATTTGATAAAACCCAACACCTTTTCCTGATAAAAACTCTCAGCAACATAGGAATAAAAGGGACATTCCTCAACATAATAACAGTGATATATGCAAAACCAAAAGCCAACATTATTCTCAATGAAGAAAGACTGAAACCATTCCTCTTGTGAACAGGAACCAGACAAGAATGTCCTCTATCACCTCTTGCATTCAAAATTGTTTTGGAAGCCCTAACCAGGACAATAAGGGAAAAAATGGAAATCAAAGGCATCCAAATTGGTAAGGAAGAAGTAAAACTATCTCTATTTACAGGCGATATGATCTTATACACC
>NW_006931590.1:3470-4135 GCF_000298275.1 Orycteropus afer afer
AAAAAAAAAAAAAGGACAAGGTTTGCTGTTCTGATAGAGGCTGAAGGAACCCCTGAGACTATGGCCCCTAGCTGCCCCTCAGTTCTGGAGTTGAACCCTCTCCTGTGGCCACCAGCCAAACAAAACACAGGCATATGAGCTCAACATTTACATTAGGTAGATATACTCTTTGGAGAGATCAATCATGGGAGAACAGAAGGGCTGTGTATGTACAGGGAGACTGCTCATGGGGCATGAATACATGGGAGGGAAGGACACAGGGAAGAGATAACTGAGGAGGAAGTGAGAGGGCACCTGTCACATTCTGGGAAGTCAATGTCATGAGATAGTGTATGTGAGCTGCTGTATGGAAAGTGAATTTTCTCTGCAAACTTTCACCCAAATCACAAAAAAAAAAAAAAAAAAAAAAATATTACCTTACTATATTTCTCAGAAATTGTTCTCTGAGCTATTTACCCACATAAGGTGAAAACCTATTTTCATATAAAAATCTGCACATGATACTTACAGAAGCTTTATTTATAATCATGAAAAGTAAGTACAAGTTCCCTCATGGACTGCTTGTTGTTATTGTTGTTAGGTGCCCTCGAGTCATCTCTGACTCACAGTGACCCCAGGCACAGCAGAATGAAATAACTCCCAGACCTAAGCCAGTTCCACAATCC
>NW_006931591.1:0-570 GCF_000298275.1 Orycteropus afer afer
GGTGAATGACGTTGATTGTTTTTCTAATGTTGAACCATCTCTGCATACCTGGTATGAACCCCACTTGGTCATAATGACTGATTTTCTTGATGTGTTGTTGGAGTCTATTGGCTAGGATTTTGTTGAAGATTTTTGCATCTATATTCATGAGTTATATTGGTCTGTAGTTTTCCTTTTGAGTGATGTCTTTTCCTGGTTTTGGTATCAAAGTCATGCTTGCTTCATAACATGAGTTAGGGAGGATTCCATCCTTTTCTATGTTATGGTATCAGTTCTTTGAAAGTTTGGTAGAATTCTCCAGTGAAACCATCTGGGCCAGAACTTTTTTAGTTGGTAATTTTTTGATGATATGTTCAATTTCTTCTTTGTGATGGGCCTGTTCAACTTTTCCACATCAGTCTGTGTTAGCTATGGTAAGTGATGTGTTTCTAGAAATCTGACCATTTCTTCCAGATTTTCAAATTTGTTGGAGTACAGTTCTTCATAGCATCCTGATGATATCCTTTTAATTTCAGTTGGTTCTGTTGTGATGTCACCCATTTTGTTTCTTATTCATGTTATTTGTATTCT
>NW_006931591.1:3342-4010 GCF_000298275.1 Orycteropus afer afer
AGGGCAATAAGAGAAAAAAGGTATAGAAGGAGAATAGTGAAGACAAAAATGTGAAAAATGCAAAAAGAAAAACAAGGAGCTGGGTTAACCATGAGAAGAAAAGAAAAAAAAAAAAAAAAATCTCTACCAGGAACAGGGAAAAGAAAAAGAGCTGAAGACTAGGACATGGGGAGGAAGAATAAAGAATAACAGTAAAAAGGACAAATGTATTATTAATAATAGTAGTTTAAAAACAGACAAAAACAAGCAAACTAAAACCAGAAAAAAGAAAGAGAAAAAAGAAATAGAAAAAAAGGGAGAAGGTAGAGCAGGGCACCCAGGCTCTATCTGAGCACACAGACTGGAATGGAGTTCCTGTGGGCTCAGAAGGTGGGTGGGAGTGGTGGATGGCCTCACCTCCATTCACCAAGGGGTATAGGGTATAAAAGTAACAAAGGGAATGTCACATCTTTTCAGTCGTCCAGGTCTGGGGTGTCTTTGGGCTTACTGGCAAGCAGAACCTGTTCTTAAGACCCTGGAATCTCAGAGAGTGCTGTCTCTTTAAATATGCAAAATAGTTAAGCCACTTGTAAACATGCAAAATGGCGGCACCCACTGGACAGGCAAAAGTCCACAACTCAGCCTACCTTTCTCTTCTGGTGCTTCATGTTTTATTCCCCAGCCACCAG
>NW_006931592.1:0-529 GCF_000298275.1 Orycteropus afer afer
AACAGCTCAGACCTTCTGTAGCTTAAGCTGCCACAGAACTGGGGAGGGAATAGGGGAAAGGGAAGAAAAACTCTCCTCAAATAAACCAAAACCTATACCAGACTCACAGCTGTGGGGTCAAATCGAACTCTTAGTAACCCTTTTTTGGCATGAAGTGGAACTGCCTCCTGGGGTTTCAGGGTTTGTAGATCTTTGTGGAGGAAGGCTGCCCTTTCTCCTGCAGGGCATCTGGTGAGTTTGGCCAAATGCTACCCTCAGCAAGCCAGCCACTCCAAACAGACCCTGGGGCTGCAGCTGTCTCTTTCCCATGTCTGCATCACTGGCTGATCTATCTCACACTAAGCACAAAAGACAAGCACCTAAAACCTCTCCTGGAGGTTACTTCTTGCACCAATCTCCTTTCATCTTTGTGGATGCACACTCCAGTGGATGAGCAGATTCTGTTCACAACTGCCTGCTTCTGGGACCTCTGGGACCTCCCCTCCTCAATTACCTTATCCTCCCTTTATTTTTCTACTTTCTTTTTCCC
>NW_006931592.1:1672-2134 GCF_000298275.1 Orycteropus afer afer
AATTATATATCCAGTCAAACTGTCCCTCAAATAAGAGAGTGAAATTAAGATATTCCCAGACAATCAGAAATTAAGGGAATTTGTGAAAACCAGGCCAACCCTGCAAGAAATGCTGAAGGAAGTCCTTCCAACAGAAAAACAATGGAAAATAACAAATTAAAATCAAGACACTTGAAACCACCACCTAGAAATCAACCTAGAAAAAGAATCTCAAAAGTAAAATAAGGTCACAAAATATAAATAGAGGAATAAAGGAGTCAATCTGTAAACAACACCACCAACAAAATAAATACAGGGAATGAATGTTATAATTACAAAACTTCCAAATGTAGAGAAAGCCAGGATGATGTCTATATACAACAGATCATTCCAAACTTAAGGAGATAAGAATTTACTACAGGGTAACTACAAAGAAAATAAACAAGACTTCTAACTAAAATAAGAAAGAAGAAAATCACAAGG
>NW_006931592.1:4399-5009 GCF_000298275.1 Orycteropus afer afer
AACAACTCCAACATTTAGAAAAAGAGCAACAAAAGAAACCTACAGTATCCAGAAGAAAGGAAATAATGAAGATCAGATCAGAAATAAATGAATCCGAACACAAAAATACAATAGAGAAAATCAGCAAGAGTAGATGCTGGTTCTTAAAAAAGATTAACAAAATCAACAAACCATTAACAAAGTTATAAAGAAAAATAAAGAGAAGATGCAAATAACACAAATAATAAATAGGTGACATCACAACAGAACGAAATGAATTAAAAAGTATAACAGAATATTATGAAGAATTATACTCCAACATATTAAAAAACCTAGAAGAGATGGACTAATTTCTAGAAACACAAGACCTACGTAAACTAACACAGCCTGAGATAGAATACTTGAACAGACCCATAACAAAAGAAGAAATTGAGGTCATTGAAAAAACAAAACAAAACCCACCTCCACACACAAAAATAGTCCTGGCCCAGGCAGCTTCACTGCAAAATTTTATCAAATGTTCAGAGAAGAGCTGATACCTCTTGTTGTTATGTGCTGTCGAGTCGGACCCAACTCATAGCGACCCCTCCTTGGGTTTCTGAGGTATCACTATGGAAGTAGATTGCCCAAC
>NW_006931593.1:0-694 GCF_000298275.1 Orycteropus afer afer
GAACAGGAACCAGACAAGGATGCCCACTATCACCCCTTCTATTCCACATTGTACTGGAAATCCTAGCCAGGGCCATAAGGCAAGAAAGGGAAATCAAAGGCATCCATATTGGTAAGGAAGAAGTCAAACTATCCCTGTATGCTGATGATATGATCTTATATCTAGAAAACCCAAGAGATTCAGTCAAAAATCTACTGGAACTAATTGAGAGATTTAGCATCGTGACAGGATATAAGATCAATATCAAGAATCAATTGATTCCTCTACATCAGCAAAGTGATTGCTGAAAAAGACAAAAGAAACAAATACCATTTTCAATAGCTACCAAAAAAATAAAATACTTGAGAATAAATCCTACCAGGGACACAAAAGACCTCTACAAAGAAAATTATAAAAAACTACTTC
The DNA here is from genome assembly GCF_000298275.1 of Orycteropus afer afer. Classification (NCBI taxonomy): domain Eukaryota; kingdom Metazoa; phylum Chordata; class Mammalia; order Tubulidentata; family Orycteropodidae; genus Orycteropus; species Orycteropus afer. The sequence continues at coordinate 406 of NW_006931593.1, forward strand.
AAGAAACCATAAGACATTTACATAAATGGAAAAGCATCCAATGCTCATGGATAGGAAGATTGAACATTGTGAAAATGTCAGTTCTACCCAAAGCAATCTATACTTCAATGCAATCCCAATCCAGATCCCATCAACATTCTTTAGGGATATGGAAAAACCAATTGTAAACTTTATATGGAAAGGAAAGAGACCTCGGATAAGCAAAACACTATTAAAGAAGAAAAACAAAGTAGGAGGTGTCACATTGCCGGATCTCAAAACCTACTATACAGCCACAGTAGTCAAAACT
>NW_006931593.1:2777-3329 GCF_000298275.1 Orycteropus afer afer
GAACAACTGGAAAGAAACTCAACAAAGATGCAGAAGAGCTAGACAATACAATCCAACAACTTGGCCTTACAAACATCTACAGAGCACTTCACTCAAAAGCAGCACAATATACATTCTTCTCCAGTGCACGTGGAGCATTTTGAATGACAGACCATATGTTAGATCATAAAACAAGCCTTAATAAACTTAAAAACATTGAAATACTGCAAAACCTCTTCTCAGATCATAATGCTATTGAAGTAGAAATCAACCCAATGAAGAAAAAGAGAAACAACAACAGAAAAAGAGTAAATACATGGAAACTGGACCACACCCTCTTTGAGAAAGACTGGATAAGAGAAGAAATAAAAATTGAAATCCAAAAATTCCTTGAATCAAACAAGAATGAAAAGACAACATACCAAAATCTTTGGGATACAGGAAAAGCTGTGATCAGAGGCCAAATTATAGCAATAACTGCACACATCAAAAAAGAAGAAAGAGCTAAAATCAAAACTTTAAACCAACATCTCCAACAATTAGAGAAAGAACAGCAAGAAAAGCCTACAGTCA
>NW_006931594.1:0-1325 GCF_000298275.1 Orycteropus afer afer
GAGACATACGGAGCTGCGGTCTGGCAGCAATAGCGATCCCAATGGCACAGACAGCTTGGATATTGCTGAGTGGTGGTAGGCTCTAAGAATTAACTTAGAGATCAGCCCTGATAGCCAGGGACTGCATGGAGGACTGCTCCGGTGGCTGGTGAATAAAAGGGGAAGCAGCAAAGAGGAAAGCGGGCTGAGCTGTGGACTTTTGCCTGTCTAGAGGGTGCAGCCATTTTGAATGTTTACCAGCAGTTTGACCATTTTGGATATATAAAATGACAGCATTCTCCCAGATTCCATGTACTTAAGAACAGGCTCTACTTGCCAGGAACCACAAGGACATTCTAGACACGGACAACTGGAAAGGTGCAACATTCCCCTTGTTACTCTTATATCCCATATACCCTCTTGGTGAATGGAGGTGAGGCCATCCCTCACTCCCACCCACCTTCTGGGCCAGCAGGAATTCCATCCCAGTCTATGTGGTGCTCAGACAGAGCCTGGGTGCCTAGCCCAGCCCTGCACTGATTTTTTTTTCTCCTTTTTCTGTTTCTTTGTTTGTTTTAAAACTATTACTATTATTATTAAATTTGTCCTTTTTACTATTATTCTTTACTCTTCCTCTCCCAGGTTCTAGTTTTCAGCTTTTTCTCTTTGCCCTGTTCCAGGATGCAATTTTTCTTTCTTTCTCATGGTTAACCCCATTCCTTGTTTTTCTTTTTGCATTTTTCCCTTCATTATTCTTGTTCTCTAACTTTTTTCTCTTATTGCCCTCTCCCCAGCTATTGCGGGGTTTTTTGTTTTCTTTTCATTCCTTCTATTCTTTTTTTGGTTACTGTTCCTCTGTGATTACACAGTGTGCTTTTTGTCCAATTAGTTTTACTTTTTCAATGGCTATTCAATTGTTATTTTTGTCTAACTGAGTAGGAGGCAGCAACAGTCCCCATATGACACAACTACACGTACACCTTCTGCAGATTCACTTAATGAGTGAGAGCCACTTCTTTTCCACCAACAGGCCAATGATAAACAACCACCAAGAAGACCCTGACCCACCCTTGGCTACTCTTCAAAAATAGTTAACAGAGATCTAAATACAACAATGCCACAATGTCTTGGAGACAACAGACCACCACAGTCCACACAAAGAAGTAAGATAAAGTGGTAGAAACAAGGGAGCAGGATACAGAGCCAGAACACATCCCTGAGGAAGAAGCAGCATTGGAACTCTCTAATAAGGAATTCAAAAGAATTATATTTAGGTATCTTCAAAGGATTGAGAGACAGACCAAGGAAAACACAGACAAAACCCTAGAAGAATTTTGGAAGAAAAT
>NW_006931594.1:2866-3293 GCF_000298275.1 Orycteropus afer afer
CAACATACCAAAATCTTTGGGACACAGCAAAAGCAGTGATCAGAGGCCAATTTATAGCAATAAAAGCATATATCAAAAAAGAAAAAGAGCCAAAATCAACACTTTAAACCAACATCTCCAACAATTATAAAAAGAATAGCACGAAAAGCCCACAGTCACCAGAAGAAAAGAAATAATAAAGATTCAAGCAGAAATCAGTGAATCAGAAAATAGAAGGGCAATAGAAAACATAAACAAGACCAGAAGTTGGTTTTTCAGAAAGACTAATAAAATTGACAAACCACTGGCAAAGTTAACAAAGGAAAAGAGGAAGAGAATACAAAAACATGAATAAGAGACGAAACAGGTGACATCACAACAGAACCAACTGAAATAAAAAGTAATATCAGGATACTATGAAGAACTGTACTCCAACAAATTTGAAAAT
>NW_006931595.1:0-904 GCF_000298275.1 Orycteropus afer afer
TACGGAAGTAGATTGCCCAACCTTCCTTCCGAGGAATGGCTGGTGGGTTTGAACCACCAGCCTTCTGGTTAGCAGTCAGGTGCCTTAGCCACTATGATTGCCGTAAGAACCAGTAATTTGTGTTCCTAGGTATTGACCCAATTGAGTTGCAATGTATATCTTTCTCTCTATAGAAACCTGCACAGAAATATTTATAGCAGCTTTATTTATAGTGATACTAAATTAGAAACATTCAATATGGCTTTCAGTAGGTGAATAGATAAGCAAACTGTGGTACATTCATAAAATGGAGTATAATTCAATGATTAAAAAAAAAAAAAACTTGGATAATCAACCTATGGTACATACACACAATGGAATAACATACAACACTAAAGAATAATGTAGAATCTGAAAAATACCTCATAACATGGATGAACCTGTGGGACATTATGCTGAGTGAAATATGTCAATCACAGAAGGACAAATATCATATGAGCCCCCTATTGTAAAATATCAAGGAAAGATTTACTTATGGAAGGATGCTTTCTTTAGTGGTTACTGGGGATGGGAGGGGAAGGGAGAAAAAAAAGAAATGGAAAAAAAAAAGAGAAAGCTTTTGAGCTGTTAGAAGACATGGATGAAACTTAAATGCATGCTGCTAAATGGAAGAAAAGTAACCCCAGTGGCACAATGGATAAGCTCAGCTGCTAACCAAAAGGTCAGTGGTTGGAACTCACCAGCCATTCCATAGGAGAAAAAGCCAGATAATCTGCTCCCATAAAGTTTTCAGCCCAGGAAACCCTTTGGAGGGGCAATTCTACTGTGTCCTGTGGGGTTGCTATGAGTAGGAATAGACTCAACAGCACACAACAACAAGTGAAAAAAGCCAGCATGAGAAAGTCACATACAAGGTAAATCCAAC
>NW_006931595.1:2919-4366 GCF_000298275.1 Orycteropus afer afer
AGCTCAAGGACCAGAATTCGGTCCAATTTTTCAACTATGTCTTTTATGCTCAGAGTTCCAGAGTTGTCTTCTATACCTGAGTCACTTATTTACTTGTGTCTTTAAGAGGGATGTCAGGAGTCATATGACTAAGTTACCTTCTTGGCTCAAACTACTGATAAGATTTTTCTTGATGGGAAATCCAACTTGTACATATCCATGACTACCACAGCTACTCATCTCTATGGCTGCTATACCTAAGTACAATTTTTATCTTTGTTTTAGAAACCAGGAAATTAAAGTTTAGGATTGTTAAAAATTGCCTAAGTTTACTTCATAGGTAGATGACAGAACCAGGATTGAAATGTAAGTGTGTCTTCTTTAGAGTTTGGGCACTTAGATTGCTTTACCTCTGAGTAAGCATGAAGATGAGGGAGGAAAAGTGAAGGTACAAAGTTGTTGAGAACAGAAAAAGGATTCTGAATCATAGTCCCTATGGAATAGAGTAGAAATTCTGGACAAAGTTTCTAAAGCTATAATCTTTATAGGAGCAGACTGCCACATCTTCCATCCATGGAGCAGCTGGAGGGTTTAAACCATAAACCTTTTGGTTAGCCAAAAAAAAAAAAAAAATCACTGCTGTGGAGTTGGATCTGACTCATAGTGACCCTTCCTTGGGTTTCTGAGGCAATATCACTACAGAAGTAGATTGCCCAGTGTTCCTTCTGAGGAGTGGCTGGTGGGTTTGAACCATCAGCCTTCTGGTTAGCAGTCAAATGCCTTAGGCAATATGCCATCAGAGCTTCTTTTTGGTTACAGTCAAGCACTTAACAACAGAACCACAAAAGCTCCTTATAAAAAGGGCAGTTTGTGGCACTCTGGTGGCATAGGAGATAAAGCATTTGGCTGCTAACCAGAAGGTCAGCAGTTCAAGCCCCCCAGCTGCTCCGCAAATGGAAGTTAGGGTAGTTGGCTTCCATAAAGATGTACAGCTTAGGAAACCAAATGGGAGTCACTATGAGTCAAAATCATCTCCATGTCAGTGAGTTTAGTTTTTTTTTTTTCTTTTTTAAAGGGGCAGTTGGTGTATTTCTTCTTGATAGTTTCAACTTAAACATTAAAGTTATGAGATCATTTACTTAAGGGGAGCTATGAACATAGATAGAGCTTTAAGAAAATGGAAATTGTCACAACAACTATGACAAATGTAAGCAAAGCAACACACTGCCATCGAGTTGGATCAGACTCATAGTGATCTCTCCCTCCTTGGGTTTCTGAGGTGGTATTTCTATGGAAGTAGATTTCCCAAACTTCCTTCCAAAGAGTGGCTGGTGGGTTTGAACCTCCAAAAGCATTATTTTTAATTTCCTTTTGGGGGGCTTCAAATTTACAAAATAAAATTTATTTACATTCAACAGTTCATGCACATTTGATTTCACAACCCGAACGTTCCCAGCCATAAAAAACT
>NW_006931596.1:0-1945 GCF_000298275.1 Orycteropus afer afer
AAAAAAAAAAAAAAAAAAATTACAGCCTTTGGAAACCCAATGGAAGTCGTTAAGAGTTGAAATGGACTTGATGACAGTGAGTTTTACTTTTATTTATTTTCTTTTTCCAATGTCTTTATAAGGAGCTCTCATGGAGCTGTGGTTAAAACATTGGGCTGCTAACCAAAATGTTGGTGGTTTGAATCCACCAGCTGCTTTGCAGGAGAAAGATGAGGCAGTCAGCTTCTGTAATGGGTTGCTATGAGTGAGAATGAACTGTATGGTAGTAGGTTTGGTGTTGGACTTCTTATATCTTTCTATCATATACAAAGTTAACACTCCTGCCCATTGTGTAACCAAGCAATTGATTACAAGCACGAAACAAGTTAAAGTAACTAAGAAAGCTTCAACCTGTTTCTGAAATCTCTGCCCAAATTGGTTATAAGCCTTATTCTATCTTCTTTGGGAGGGTTTGTGGTGCAGTGAAGTACTTGGTATGGCTTTTGTAGCCATAGTCTTTGTAATTCCCACCAGCTTACTGGATGGGACCATACAAATAAAGTGTGTAGAACTTTGAAGTTGGGATTGATTAGTTTTGTCACCCTGCCAGGCTTAAAAGGAGCCCCCCTAAAGGCAGAAAGGGGATCTCACTGCCATCAAGAGAGAAGAGCTTGAGCAGAAGTAGAGTGCATCCTTGGACCCTAGATGCCTTCCCTGGACCTCCTTGACTGGAGATATCCCAGCCTAGATGTCCCAGCAGAGAGACATCCCAGCAGAGGGACAGTGGCTGTGGAACCAAGAGCCATGAGACAGAGCAGCAGGCTTACCTGGCCCACAGTGACAGAGACCAGAATGAGAGACCAAGGGCCTGTGAGGAGTGTCTTTAGGGCACAAAAAAGAGGAGACTGTCCTGATTGAAGGATTGTATTCTAAGTGTGTTCTTGAACCTGAATTGTAGCTTGTTACTTCCCTAATAAACCCTATAATTGTAAGTGTTGTCTGTGAGTTCTGTGTGGCTATTGCAAAGAGTTATCACACCTACCAGAGAAGTAGTGAGTACCATGGGAGGGACGGTTGGTGTCAAAGTTGTTAAAAAGGCTGGAGGGTGGTAACATGCCTGGCCTCATAAGAATAAGCCTTGGCCTGCTGATGGTGATTCTGTAATCATCTTGTGAAGTTAGAAGAAGTCAGAAGACACTACCTCCATGTCTTTTTGCAGGGTTTCTCATTATGCTACAGATCCTCTATATGATCATGTTGTTGTTGTTGTTGTTATGTGCCGTCGAGTCGGCCCCGACTCATAGCGACCCCTCCTTGGGTTTCCGAGGCAGTATCACTACGGAAGTAGGATTGCCCAACCTTCCTTCCGAGGAGTGGCTGGTGGATTTGAACCGCCGGCCTTCTGGTTAGCAGTCAAGTGCTTTAGCCACTATGCTACCAGAGCTCCTCTATATGATCATAGAACACATATTCTTTTCTATTTTGTAATTTCTAAGGATATTGTTAAAATTTATCAAAACTCTGTGAAAATCAGAATGCATAATTCTTATGGAGTCCTGCCACATTAAATGATTGGAGCTTACATCTCCTGTTGTATTTACATGTTAACTAACAAGCAATACAAATGATGTATATGATTCCTGGATAGAGATGGATTAGGATGTTGGAGATCCCTGGAGCGTTTCTGGTAAAAGAGTGTAAAAATTTTAATGTTCTCAACCAGTTCCATATTCGTAATTTCTATTACATAACAGTTTCATAACAATTATACTTTCTTGTTTTATAAGTTGCTGTGCCACAAAGCTTATATGAGATTTTTATGTACTAAGCCTCCCCATGTCCTATCATACTTTGAAATCAGTTATTATTATTATTTTTAATTTTATTGTCATTTGGGTGAAAATTTATAGAGCAAATTCATCTTCCATACAGAAGCTCACATACACTTTGTCTCATGACATTGACT
>NW_006931596.1:2389-4180 GCF_000298275.1 Orycteropus afer afer
TTTTTATGATTTTGAGTTTTGTTCCACATTCTTCTCCCACTCTATCCAGGATCTCCTACATAGATCTCCCTGAAAGTGGTTGACAGCAGTAGCTGGGCACCATCTAGTTCTTCTGGTCTCATAGTTATATTAGGCTGAGGATCAAATGGTGTAACAGTTGCTTGGACTAATTGCTTCCATGTGTCTTTGGTTTTCTTCATTCTTCTTTGCTCTGAATGAGGAGAGATCTGTCATTGCATCTAGATGGCTGCTTGCAAGCTTTTAAGATCCCAGTCACTACTGGCCAAAGTAGGTTGTGAAACAATGTTTTTGTTAGTATGTTATGTCAATTGAGCTTGATGCTCCCTGTGACCATGGTCCTAGCCCACAGGTCCAACTATTCCCTCCCTCTGGGTAGCTGGCTGTGACCAAGAAGTGACTACAACCTTGTCCTATGTCAATTCTATTATATACCTGGAAATTCTTATAGAACATACAAATACACTTGTAGAAACATTGTATGCCAACTCTATGCATAGTCATGGGCACACTTCCCCCTGCAGAGACCTACCTAATTGTTCAGCCTGTCCACACATCTATCCACCTGTAGATCGATGTTTGCCATCATTAACATTGTAGTACTGTATGTGCAAAAGAGTTCAACAGTGTTGTCTGTACCTCCTATGCACCTCTCTACATCTTCCTCTTCTTCACTGCCACCATGTTGATCACTCAAATTTAGTACATTGCCCTTCTCTTCACCCAAATCTATATAGTAGATTTTGAGATCCAGGAGTGTTAGATCTCCTTTTTTCTTCTTCTTAAATAGTGCTTTGCTTATCCAAGGTCTCTTTCCTTTCCATATAAAGTTATTGATTGGTTTTTCCATATCCCTAAAGAATGTTGATAGGATCTGGATTGGAATTGCATTGAATGTATAGATTGCTTTGGATAGAATTGACATTTTCATGATGTTCAATCTTCCTATCCATGTGCATGGGATGTTCTTCCATTTATATAGATCTCTTATGGTTCCTTGAAGTAGTTTTTTATAGTTTTCTTTGTAGAGCACTTTTGTGTCCCTGGTAAGATTTATTCCCAAGTATTTTATTTATTTTGGTAGCTACTGTAAATGGTATTGATTTCCTTATTTCTTTTTCAGCAATCTCTTTGCTGGTGTAGAGGAATTCAACTTACTTTGGATGTTGATCTTGTATCCTGCCACGATGCTAAATTTCTCGGTTAGTTCCAGTAGAGGTTTGATTGAGTTCTTGTGTTTTCTAGGTATAGGTTCATTTTATCAGCAAATAGGGAATAGCTTGAATTCTTCCTTACCAATTTAGATGCCTTTGATTTCCCTTTCTTGCCTTATTACCCTGGGTAGGCCTTCCAGTACAATTTTGAACAGAAGTGGTGAACAGTGGGCATCCTCATCTGGTTTCTGTTTGCAAGAGGAGTGGTTTCAGTCTCTCTCCATTGAGAATAATGTTGGCTGTTGGTTTTGCATGCATGCCCTTTATTATATTGAGGAATGTCCCTTCTATTCCTATTTTGCTGAGAGTGTGGATAAGGAATGGGTGTTGGATTTGATCAAATGCCTTTTCTGCATTGATTGATATGATCATGTGGTTCTTTGCCTTTGTTTTATTTGTGTGGTGGAGGACATTGACTGTTTTTCTAATGTTGAACCATCCTTGTGTACCTGGTATGAACTCGATTTGTTCATAATGTATTATTTTCTGGATATGTTGTTGGAGTCTATTGGCTAGGATTTTGTTGAAGATTTTTGCATCTATATTCATGAGAGATATT
>NW_006931597.1:0-3967 GCF_000298275.1 Orycteropus afer afer
AAAAAAAAAAAAAAAAAAGACCAGATTTGGTGGTCTGATAGAGCCTGGTAAGGTCCCTGAGACTATGGACCCCAGTTACTCTTCAGGCCTGGAAGTGAACTCACTCCTGTGGCTTCCAACCAAACAATAGACAGGCATATGGGGTGAACACTTGTTATGAGTTCAATTTAAAATAATAGCCACAATAATGTCTACTCTTGCGTAAAAGAGATTTATTTAGGCTCGCTGACTTCAGGGAGCTGAAGCACGCTCCTATGCTGCAGCAACAAGTGTGATTTTAGGCAGGCTTTATACAGCAGGCAAGCAAGCGATAACACAGAAGCAGAAGCTGCAGTTTCAAGGTCTTAGAGCACGTGCTTTAGCACAGGCACTCATCGAGGGGTGAGGGGAGTTAGTTCTGACGTGCTCTAGCGCAGGTGTCCATCGAGGGGAGATGGGAGTTGGTTCTGATAATCACCCCAAAGTGCATGTTCTAGCACAGGTGTTCATTGAGGGGTGATTTAGCTGCTTTATGTGCCTAGGAGGGAGGAGAAGAAAAAGACAAAAGGGGCACCCCCTAACTCACCCAGTGTGGGGGCAGGATGAGATGGTTACTTCAGCCACATAAAATGGAGTTTTAGCAAGATATTGCCAGCCATAGCTGGACATTACAAAAATAGAGTTACAAAATGGAAAAAATGGAGTCACTTACTTCATAGGTTCACAAGGAAAGCAATTTTCACGCTTGACGTCTCCCTCGGAAGAAATAGCCCATGCTTAGCCACACAGGGCCTGGGACCCAGGCAGACACTGAGGTCCATTGAGTTGCAATTCCTCTCTCACTCAGAGACCCAGGAGGTTTCTGCCCCACACAGTTCACCATGAGGTTCTCTCCAGTGTTGACCACACTCAGAACTTGTGTTTCTCCTACAATCTCTGGTATCCCTTCTGGAACTAGAAGAACTCAGTGTAGGAAAGATTTTCAGATGTGACATGTACCTCTTTTCCCGGTGGGCCTTCGGCCTGTCAGGACCTCACACTGTGCTGGTCACTCTGAAATTTGTCAAACAGATCACAGTCTCCATCTCTGCACACAGTAGGACTTCACTTCCCTTAAGGCGCTGTTGATAAGGATACCCTTCTACAGTTCAGAGGTCTCCCAACATTTTGCCAAGGATTCAGTGCTGGGATGAGAACTTCCCAAGCTGTCCACAGAAGGTGCCCCGGGCACAGCTCCGTGCACTGATACCATGGCTGTCTTTTCCTCTGATCTCAACCTGAACTCAGGAACTACAAGTTAGAAAGCACTGTTGTGAGATATTGTCCAGAGTAGGGGTACTTTAAATTCTCCTGGGAATGCAGACTAAGAGCCTCTCACTGAAGCTGGGCAAGTCCCCCACACGAAAAGTCCAGGGGCAATGACTGTCAGGATCCTTCTCTGTCCCTTCTGTGGGCTCAGGCTTACCAACAGGACCTTAAGCTTCTCTTGGCTGCTAACCCACCCAGGGTGCCCCAGGCCACCTCATGGATCACTCCATGTGTGAGCATCTCTCCAAAATAGGGGTAAACTCTACCTGGAGTCATGCCTTTGAGGCAAAATATCAATACCTCTGTGTGCTGTTTATCCAAACATTGCATTTTGGGGAAATGAAAAGCACCAGGCCAGTTTCCACAGCTCATTCATCATCAAACACTCAGAGGAGCAGGTTAGCACTCAACTTGCAAACATGTAGCAACAAGTTTCTGTGCTATATGGTAAAGTTACCAAAGCTGTGGTTCCTCTTGGGAGCCTCTCCCCAGAAAGGAACCAGGCTGAAGAGGGATGGTGAAAGAAGCTGAGATTTGCCACACAAAAATGTAAGAGGCACCTTGAGCTGGGCTGGGAACAACCCTCTGCCTTGTGGACAGCCCCAGCCTCCAGCAGCTGGCACAAGGGAGTTGAAGAAGGTGGAGGTGACTTCACTTCACTAGCAGCAAAGATCTGCCAATGGCCAAGTTAACCATTGTCCAGGATCTGCAGCTTCCCTCGAGTCAAGCCAGGTGCCTGCATTTAAAATACTGTGGACACCACACTTTTCTCTCCAGCCAAGCTTCATGGAGAAGCCCTCTTAGAACTGTGAGATACTGATCACGGGAGGGCTGAGTGCCATTCACAGATTCTCCACTAGAGGGCAGGTCTGGGTGAGGGAAGGCTCAGCAGCTCCTCCTGGGAGCTCTAGGGGATTTCAGGGTCTCCAGAACTCAGGGCTTGGAGAGAGCTATCAGACAGGTGGAGAATGAGTGCTCCCATGCCCTTCTTTTTATCTACTGGGAACTCCATAAGTCCTCCAACACCTGAGCACAGCTCTAGAGGCCACATACCCCAGCACTCTTCTTCTGACAACAGACAGACCCAGCTGACCTCACACTGAGCTGTCCTAGAGGCCCTTTGTCCTGGCCAAGACCAATGGATGAAGCAAGAGTCAAGGGAGGCAATTTGGATCCTTGAAGTTGTACTAGCATCACCCGTGCAGACCCTGTGGTATCCCCTCCAGCCCTAGAATAGTCCCTTTCCCAAAACCCTGGGGCAGTAAGAGAGGATTTTGGAGGGGTCCAAAGCTTGCCTGTCCCTATCAAAGAGTCATGGTGGAAATGAAGAGCTCTGTAATCATTTTAAAGAGATTAACAAAGATGTGGCGGGAGTCTGGGTACTGACCTAACTGAGCTTTTACAAGAAAGCCCGATTTGTAAAACATGTGAATCAGGATTTCCTGGTTTCTATTTCAGGCAAATAGATTCTCGTCTTCTGAGAATCACCTTAACTACTGCTTTCTCCACCCCAGCTCTGAACAATCATCAAGGCACCCCCTAAAAAATGAAGAATACAGTCTGAAAATCTCTGGGCTAGGAATCCTGAGGAGTTTCCGGGTGGTGCACATTATCAGGGCTGGATTAAGACATATGAGGGCCCTAAACACTGATAATCTGTGCTGCCACCTCTGCTTACTCAGCATTCAAATAGGATACGTGAGTTATAGACGTACTTGTATTTGTGTGTGTGTGTGTGTGTTAGCTATCTGTGATGTAACTTCTTTTAAAATGCAACTATAATATAACAATGGAATGTAGAAGTGGCCCATGCCACTTTAGCAGAATGAGATGAACTGGATAAAATTTTTAATGGGTATTATGTACTAAGATTTTTACTATAAACCATGTTTTCCACAATAGCAACAACAAAAGAATCAGTGAACTTAGCTCTTTCAACAATCAATGCAAATTTCTATTGATCTCCCACAACAAAAAATTGACCTGATTTTGCTTTAAATGACCCACACTTAAATTTTTATGCTTGTTTTTTAAATAAATGCTATGATTATATATTAACAAATGAAGAGATGTCATAAAAGAAAATTTAACGATCAGAAAATAAACATTACAACAAATTATTTTATTTTTAGATAGATCTTTCCAACATGTAATAATTAAAAACATTTCTTTCTATTCTTTGCTTACAAATTCTTCAATGATTTAATCACAGTTAAGCTTCTGAACAATATCTACTTCTACACATAATAAGGATAATGAATTGAGTCTTTCTGGAATCATTGTACACTAAGGGTTTTTGAATCACTGTATGGATGAAAATGAGCATTCTGTTGTGAAGTTTATGATCATTAAAGTTAGGAATATGCATACAACAATTTTTTTTAATTTATTTATTTTTATTTGGGTAAAGATTTACAGAGCAAATTCACTTTCCATACAGCAGCTCACATATACTTTGTCTTGACCACTGTTTACCACAATGCAACAGCTCCCCTCCCACTTCCTCCACATAGTTACCTCTTCCCAGTGACCATTCCTCCATACTCTCCTGTGCCCTGAGCTGTTTCCCTGTGCATAAGAAGCCCTTCCTCCTCCCATGATTGTTCTCTCCAGGGTGTGTGTCTACTTGAGGTAAATGTTTAACTCACATGCCTGTACATTGTTTGGCTGGCAACCACAG
>NW_006931598.1:0-501 GCF_000298275.1 Orycteropus afer afer
CATGGGAATGACCATGCCACAACTGCTTAAACCACTCAGAATCATAGTCCAGCCAAGTTGACACACAACTTTAACTATCACAATGTCTTTCCATTGTCTGTACTTTAGCCCATAAAGAGAGCAGAGGTCCAGGATTGGGCTCTTACATCAGACTAAATGTTTGAGTCCAGCTCTACCATTTGCTGACTATACGATCTCAGACAGATAGCTTTCCTTCCCAAACCTCAGTTTTCTCGTTCATAAAATGGAGATAATTACAATGTTAGTGTGTGGCTTAAATGAGGCATTCTATATAGAGCACTTAGCAAAGCATCAAGTCCAAGTTCATGTTGGATAAATGATAACTGTTGTTTAAAAAAAAAAAAAAACACTTCATTGCCATAGAGTCAGATTCAACTCATAGTGACACCTCGTTGGGTTTCTGAGGCAGTATCACTATAGAAGTAGATTGTCCAGTCTTTCTTCTGCGGAGTAGCTGGTGGGTTTGAACTACCAGCTTTC
>NW_006931598.1:4581-5315 GCF_000298275.1 Orycteropus afer afer
CTGCTAACCAGGTTGGCAGTTCAAACCCACCAGCCACTCCTCAGAAGGAAGAGTGAGCAATCTACTTCCATAAAGATTTACAGCCTCAGATACCCAGTGGGGGTTGCTATGAGTTGGAACTGACTTGATGGAGTGAGTTTGGTTTGTTTTTTGTTTTATATGCGTACTAGATTTCACTGACTTCAAGTTGATTTAACTCATAACATCCCCTCCTTGGATTTCCAAGGTGATATCTCTACAAAAGTAGATTGTCCAATCTTCCTTGTGAGAAGTGGCTGCTGGGTTTGAAACACCAGTCTTCTGATTCAATGACTTAGGCACTATGCCACCAGGGCTCCTGTTTTGCAAAATTGTGACCTAGCAAATCACTTCGGCAGAACTAAAAACCCAGGGCCAGAAACTCATTGCACCACATGCTCCATACCATCAAAATATCTAAAACTGTCTGAGAATATGCTACTGTGAGTATCACAGCTGCTTTACTCATGTGGTTTCCTCAGCTCTAGTTGACTTTATTTCTGCTTATCAGCCCCAAACCACCGCTAACACAGCCTACGTAGCCCATTCGTGAATTTTTCCTTCAAGACTCAGGTTAAACACAAGATGATTATTCATTTGGGGATATAGAAGAATCTCTCTCTTATAACCTATAACAGAAAACAATCCAGATTGGAGTAATTATATGATGTAAAAGCATGAAGCCAATGTATAACTAGAAGAAAAGTTGTTGTTGT
>NW_006931599.1:0-1262 GCF_000298275.1 Orycteropus afer afer
CCCCATTTAATGGATTTTGGCTCTTTGTCAAAGATCAGCTGACTATATGTATAGTAGGTTTTGAAATCTGGCAGTGTGAGACCTCCTACTTTGTTTTTCTTCTTCAATAGTGCTTTGCTTATCTGAGATCTCTTTCCTTTCCATATAAAGTTACTGATTGGTTTCCCATATCCCTAAAGAATGTTGATGAGATCTAGAATGGGATTGCATTGAATGTATAGATTGCTTTGGGTAGAACTGACATTTTCACAATGTTCAATCTTCCTATCCTATCCATGAGCATTGGATGTTCTTCCATTTATGTAGATCTCTTATGGTTTTTTGAATTAGTTTTTTATACTTTTCTTTATACAGGTCTTTTATGTCCCGGGTAAGATTTAGTCCCAAGTATTTTATTTTTTTGGTAGCTATTATAAACGGTATTGATTTCCTTATTCCTTCTTCAGCAATCTCTTTGCTGGTGTAGAGGAATCCAACTCATTTTTGGATGTTGATCTTGTGTCCTGCCATGATGCTAAATGTCTCAATTAGTTCCAGTAGATTTTTGACTGAGTCTCTTGGATTTTCTAGTTAGAGGATCATATCATCAGCAAATAGGGATAGTTTGACTTCTTCCTTACCAATTTGGATGCCTTTGATTTCCCTTTCTTGTCGTATGGCCCTGGCTAGGACTCCCAGTAAAATGTTGAATAGAAGTGGTGGTAGTGGGCATCCTTGTCTGGTTCCTGTTCTCAAGAGGAATGGTTTCAGTCTCTCTCCATTGATAATAATGTTGGCTGTTGGTTTTGCATAGATGCCATTTATTATGTTGAAGAATGTCCCTTCTATTCCTATTTTGCTGAGACTTTTGATTAGGAATGGGTGTTGGATTTTATCAAATGCCTTTTTTGCATCAATTGATATGATCATGTGGTTCTTCTTCTTTGTTTTATTTTTGTGGTGGATGACTTTGATTGTTTTTCTAATGTTGGACCATCTTTGCATACCTGATATGAACCCCACTTGTTCATGATGAATGATTTTCTTGATATGTTGTTGCAGTCTACTGGCTAGGATTTTGTTGAAGTTCTTTGGATCTATATTCATGAGAGATATTGGTCTGTAGGTTTCCTTTTGAGTGATGTTTTGCCTGGTTTTGGTATCAAGGTTATGCTTGCTTCATAAAATTAGTTAGGGAGGATTCCATCCTTTTCTATGTTTTGGAATAGTTTGAGTAGGATTGGTATCAGTTCTCTGAATGTTTTGTAGAATTCTTCGGTGAA
>NW_006931599.1:4010-4471 GCF_000298275.1 Orycteropus afer afer
TTTTATATATACCATCCCATTGCCTTCTCACTTGCATGGTTTCTGCTGAGAAATCAGAGCTTATTCTTATTGGCTGTCCTTTGTAGGTAATGTTTGGTTTTTCCCATGCTGCTTTCGTGTTCTGTCTTTGTCTTTGGTTTTGATGAGTTTGATGATGATGCTTTGGTGATTTTCTTTTGGGGTCTATCCTGTTTGGGGTTCGTTTGACTTCCTGAATAGATATATTCTCCTCTTTCATCACATCAGGAAAGTCCTCCTCCAGCAATCTTGGAAAATTTTCTCAGTGGTTTTATTTTTCTCTTCCTGTTCTGAAATTCCAATGATATGTAGATTATTCCTTTTGATGGTATTCCACATGAACCTCTTCATTTTGTGTTGATTTTTTTTCTGATTGATCCCTTTCCAAAGAAGTATTCAGGTATTTGTCTTCAATCTCATTAATTCTGTCTTCCATTGCATCA
>NW_006931600.1:0-586 GCF_000298275.1 Orycteropus afer afer
CAAGGAGGGGTCGCAATGAGTCAGATCAGACTCAATGGGAGTAAATTTGGTTTTTGGTATGTGTGGTGGTTATGTTTGTGTGTCAACTTGGCTGGGCCTGATTGAGTGGCTGGGCAGCTGGTGGTAATTATTCCCATGATGAGACTGGCAATCAAATACACAATGGGATTTACCACAAGAAGCTGAGTAGCTGCTTTGTGTATGTGGTCTGCTTCCCATATATAAGAAGCAACTTTGGGAATGGTCTCTAGCTTACGGCATGCTTGGACCCTGCATGTAGCCATATCATTGTTCAGCAGCCTGCCATGCTCTTCTGACTTACAATGGACTTAAATTAATGGTCTGCCACGTAGTTTGGTAACATCAGGACTATGCCTTTTTATTTTGTCAACCTTGGGTTTGTCAGCCTCACCAGCTAGCAGCTGTCTGAATGAAGAAATGCTTCCAGGTCCAGTGGTCTGGGAGCAGGAGGCAGAGCTGGATTCCAAGGTTGAGGGGCTTCACCCAGCCCCTAGAGACTGGCACCTTGAACTTGGACTTAAAACCTCCAAATTGTAAGAAAATAAATTCCTGTTTGTTTAAGCCA
>NW_006931600.1:2636-3406 GCF_000298275.1 Orycteropus afer afer
AACTTAAATGCCCATCAGCAGATGAATGGATAGCAAAGCTATGGTACAGTCACACAATAGAATACTACACTACATTAAAGAATAATGAAGAAAACACAAATCATCTCACAATATGGATGAATGTGGAGGACATTATGCTGAGTGAAATAAGTCAATCAGAAGGACAAATATTGTATGAGCCCATTATTGTAAAAAGTCAAAGAAAGGTTTACTTAGGGAAGGAAATTCACTTTGTAGGTTACTGGGGATGGGATTGAAGGGGAGGGGAAACTTTGGGCTTGTTGGGAGTCACATGTTGATTTGGGTGAGAGGAGGGACACTATGGAAAGAGTCTGTGACCAGCATGATGACATTGGGGAAAAGAAGGTCAATAAAACTTGTACATAAGTTATAGACAATTAGGATATGCACAATACTGCATTACTACTAACACCAAACACTAGCCTTCAGATAAATGCATAGACAAGTGAGAAGATCAGATGAGGGTTGGTGAATAGGAATATACCTCAGATCAAGGTTAGATTTAGCTGAAGATAATTTTACATATGCACTTGTTCTACAAAAATTAGTCACAGCCATTACAGAAGCAACAGAAGACAGAGTTGGAGTAACCTTTCAGAAACAACTAAACACCTTGAAAGAGAGAATCACTGGGCCTGCTGTCTCAGGATCATAGTGTTGGGGAACACCATGCTCAATTGGCACAACATAGTACATAAAAATCTTCTTCCACAACCTGCTTTGGTGAGTAGCGACTGGGGTCTTAAAAG
>NW_006931601.1:0-1918 GCF_000298275.1 Orycteropus afer afer
GAATAATGTAGAATCTGCAAAACACTGCATAACATAGATGAACTTGGAGGACATTATGCTGAGTGAAATAAGTCAATCACAGAAGGACAAATATAATTTTAGTTCATTATTGTAAAAAGTCAAGGAAAGGTTTATATATGGAAGGAAACTTTCTTTCTTGGTTGCAGGGGGGAGGGGAGAGGAGCGAACACTGCAGAAAAAATACATTGACCCATGTCACTTTAGTTTTGTGTATTTCACTGTACATAAATTATATTTCAATAAAATGTATTTTCATAAAAAAAAAGTCTACAAGATTGTAAACAGGAAACAGAGACATCAATTGGCAAATGAGGACAACTACAAATCAAAAAGAGGGAAAAAATTGTGTAGTTACAGAACTTCTAAATGGAGAGGAAGTCAAGACAACTGCAAGATAGAATGGACTGTTCTGAACTTAAGAATAAAATTATAAATGACAGGGTAACCTCGAAGAAAAATGATAAACCTTCACATCAAAATAAAAAAGAAGACCAGCACAAATATTTAGCAAATACTAAAACAATAGCAATGAAAGAAGTGATAACATGATTCATAAACAGAATAAGCTCAGGACAGAAAATTATATGGAACAAAGAAATCAGCAACACCACAAAGAAACACATAACAAAATGACAGCAACAAATTCGTACTTGTCAATAATTACACTGAATGTCAATGGATTAAATGCACTACTCAAGAGACGGAGAGTTACAGACTGGACAAGAAAACATAATCCATCAATATGTTGTCTACAAGAGACACACCTTAGAGACAAAGACAAAAATAGACTGAAAAATCAAAGGTTGGAGAAAGATAAATTAAGCAAATAGCAACCATAAAAGAACAGGGGTGGCAATATTAATTTTGGATAAAATTGACTTTAAGACAAAAACCACCATAAGAGACAAAGAAGGACATTATATAATGATTAAAGAATCTATAGAACAAGAGGTTGTTGTTGTTGTTATGTGCCATCAAGTCTGACCCGACTCATAGCGACCCCTCCTTAGGTTTCCGAGGCAATATCACTATGGAAGTAGATTGCCCCATCTTCCTTCCAAGGAGTGGCTGGTGGGTTTGAACGACCAGCCTTCTGGTAAGCAGGCAAGTGACTTAGGCACTACGCTACTAGAGCTCCCACAACAGGGCTTAGGGAAGTAGACAAGAGGAGGTAACAATAATAAATATATATGCATCCAGTGAAAGAGCCCCCAAATGCATATATCAGACCTTAATAGAATTCAAAAGACAAATAGATGACTCCACAATCATAGTAGGAGACTTTAATATACTACTTTCAACCAAAGATAGAATAACTGGAAAGAAACTCCACAAAGATGCTGAAGAACTAAACAATACAATCTACCAAGTTGACCTTATAGACATCTACAGAGCACTTCACCCAACAACAGCACAATATACATTCTTTTCCAGTGCACATAGAACTTTCTCCAGGATAGACCATATGTTAAGCCACAAAGCAAGCATTAATAAATATAAAAACATTGAAATACTGCAAAGCATCTTCTCAGATCATAATGCTGTAAAATTAGAAATCAACAATAGGAAGATCAACAGAAAAAGAACAAACATATGGAAACTGAATAACACTGTGTTAGATTGGGTTCTCTAGAGAAACACACACACAAAAAAAAAAACCCCAGCAAGGTATATATTATAGAGAGAGAGAGCGAGAGAGAGAGAGGGAGAGAGAGAGAGAGAGATTTATCTTAGGTAAATGGCTCACAAGTGTATAGAAGCCAAGTCCAAGCTGAAAAGTCTGTCTCTGGAGGAGGTGGAGCTTGCAGCCGCCTTGGTTCCCGCAAGCACAGCAGAGCCGAGAGATTCAAGCTGGCATGCAGTATATTGGTTGTTGTTTCCAATAAAAGATGAATCC
>NW_006931601.1:3908-5499 GCF_000298275.1 Orycteropus afer afer
ATTGTCCTTGGAATATCATTGCAAGCAGGCCACACCCCTAGGGAAACTCCCCTTGGGCAGACCGGCCACTCAGAACTCAGTCATCTGATCCCATCATGGGAACAACCACCCACAACTGGGGTCCAGCCAAGTTGACATACAGCTCCAACTATCACAAACACCTTCCTTGAAAATGACTGGGTAATAGAAGAAATAAGAGATGAAATGAAAAAGTTCCTTGGATAAAACAAGAGTGAAACACAACATACCCAAATCTTTGGGATACAGCAAAAGCAGTGAGCAGAGGCCAGTGTATAGCAATAAATGCACACATCAAAAAAGAAGAAAGAGCTAAAACCAACACTTTAACCCAACATCCCCCAAAATTAGAGAAAGAGAAAGAAAAAAAAAAAAAAAGCACAGTCACCAGAAGAAAAGAAATAATAAGGATTCAAGCAGAAATAAATGAAACAGAGAATAGAACGACAATAGAAAAAATCAACAAGACTAAGTTGGTTTTTGAAAAGATTAATAAAATTGACCAACCACTGCCAAATTTAACAAAAGGAAAGAAGGAGAGAATACAAATAGCACAAATAAGAAACAAATTGGGTGATGTCACACCAGAACCAAAAGAAATGAAAAGGATAATATCAGGATACTATGAAGAACTGTACTCTAACAAATTTGAAAATCTGGAAGAAATGGACAGATTTCTAGAAACTCACTACTTACCTAAACTAACATAGACTGAGGTGGAAAAATTGAATAGATCCATAACAAAAGAAGAAATTTAACAGGTCATAAAAAAATTACCAACAAAAAAAGCCCTGGCCCAGATGATTTCACTGGAGAATTCTACCAAACATTCAGAGAAGAACTGATACCAAGCCTACTCAAACAATTCCAGAACAGAGAAAAGGATGGAATCCTCCCACATTCATTTTATGAAGCCAGCATAACATCGATACCAAAACCAGGCAAAGACATCACTCAAAAGGAAAACTATAGGTATCATGGGGAAGATGGTGAACTAAGGAGAAAGACCGCACAGACCGTCTTCAACAAAGAAAAGGGAAACCAATTAACACAGACACAGAAGATAATCTTGGACCCCTGAGCCTTGAAGGGAAGGATTAGAAGTGGACTAAACCCCAACTAGCAGAAGAATTTGCATGAAAATACCAAAAAAGGAGACAGACATACGGAGCTGAGGTCTGGCAGCGATCCTGAGTGATCCTAAGGTCACAGACAGCTTGGAGATTCCCGAGTGGTGGTAGGACCTAAGAATTAACCTAAAAATCAGCCCTGCTAGCCAGGAACTGCACGGAGGACTGTGCACAGTTGCTGGGGAACAAATGTAGAAGGTAAAGAGAAAGGTGGGCTGAACTGTGGACTTTTGCCAGTCTGGAGGCCACTGCCATTTTGAAGGTTTAAAAAGTGGCTTGACTATTTTGGATATTTAAGGAGACCTCACTCTCGCAGATTCCTGAGGCTTAAGAACACATTCTGCTTTCCAGCAACCCCAAGGACACTCAGGACCTGCAATACTGACAAGGTACAACCTTGTCAGTGGGGTATATACTCTTATACCCCACACCCACTTGGTGAA
>NW_006931602.1:0-1478 GCF_000298275.1 Orycteropus afer afer
TCATAGTACTTAGACAACAGTATCAGTCCCTATCTCCTGTATCTCCTGTAACATGTGATGAAGATTCTTCACATGAGTTACAAGAAAAAGGGGGGAATGTGAAGCCTGAGTCCTAATGCCCTCCAGGTAATTCTTTAACCAGGAGTCTTTAGTGTCAGGGATTCTAACATGTCCCATGCCTCAGAGCTTTTATCTACCCTCCGGATTCCGGCACATATCAGACCCTCCAGATTCCAGCACGTATCAGAGATTTACCTGGCCCCTGCAAGTCTCCCATGCATCAGGGCTTCACATCCTCCCTAGATAATAATTCCTAACTGGACTTTGGAGCCAGGAGATTCCAACGCTTCCCCCAACATCTCAGACCCCTTCCCTAAACCTCTTAGCAACAACCAATCATCTGTACCCCTTTGCCCTGGTGCTACTCCACCCTATAGTTTTCCTATAAAAATGTGATAGTAAAAGAGCATGGGGTCTTTTGCCCAAGCTGCTGCGTCAGTGAGAGCAGGGACCCTAGCTCGAGCTAGCAATAAACTCTCCTTCTTGCACTTGCATTGTCGTGTGTTAGCAAATTTCTCGCACCGACCAACTCCTTCCTAAACTGGGCTCAACATTGCTAGACACTGTTTTTAGCACTAAGGATACAGACAATCACTATTGACTATCTACCCTATACCCACTTGGTGATACACATAGTAAGAAATGGAGAGGCAAGGTGAATAAGCAGTTATACGATTTATTATCTATGCTGACTTGACAATGTCAGAGAAGTGATAGGTTTTCTTTGGCCAATAGTTTAAAAATAAGAAATCTTAGATTCTTATACTAGTAAATAAAAGCAATCTTTTGTTCCTACTTTTATAATGTCATCTATCCTAGGACAGTAATAAGCTCATAATTCTATCATCATGTCATCATAACTAGAGTGGAGAATGTTATCTGGTGTCTAGGAAAACTTGTTTTCTGCTTTATCCATCAATTTTGGTAATAACCCTTAAGCATCTTGTATTCCTCTTAATATTTTAATCACAAATATTTTTATGATCAATACCATTATTCCTGTTAGTTCTGGTAGTGATACAAAACAGTGACTAATAGAAAATTTTAAGAATAAAATATTTCTGGGAGAAAACTTCTGTAGAGAAGAGAGGGAAAAAACAAGCAGTAGTAGACAGAAGTGAAAGCCTTCTTGACAGGATGCTAATGTGGCCCTTGAGAAAGAGAAGGAAGAAGGAGAATTTTGTGGAGTAAGCTTACAGTATAGCTATGAGAAACTTTCCACCATGTGGATGTGAAATCCCAGAGCAAAGATTGCCAATTAAAGAATTCCCATAATGGGCAGGAATGGCCTGGTTCTGGCACACCAACTCTTGTCAATCATTTGGTTAGAGGATCCTGTCAGGAGTGTGGCCTCAGGGAGAATGCTCCAGTGGAATCTGAAGTTGCAACTGCTAGAAGCTATCTGCTAACTACACTCC
>NW_006931602.1:2298-3945 GCF_000298275.1 Orycteropus afer afer
TGGATTCTACACAGTGCTATTATGTATCTATCTGTTGAAGTAATTGTATGACTTTTCTCCTTTTTCTTAGCATAGTGACTGATTTCCAAATATTAAGTAACCCTTTACATCAGGTTTAAACTTAATTTTTCATAATATATCAATCTTATTCTCATAGTATATTATATATTGTTTCATAATTGCCTTTGCTA
This sequence comes from Orycteropus afer afer, assembly GCF_000298275.1. NCBI lineage: Eukaryota > Metazoa > Chordata > Mammalia > Tubulidentata > Orycteropodidae > Orycteropus > Orycteropus afer. The sequence continues at coordinate 2,490 of NW_006931602.1, forward strand.
TTATTTTTTTTTAGAGTTTTACATCCATTTCATGACAACGATTTCATGTATTGAGCATAATTTTTTTCTTAGCTCTTCTCTGCTCTTAATGTCAAATGTATGCTGATTTCATAAATGCTTTGGGTAGAAGGCTTATCGCTGGACTGAAACTCATTACCTACCATGTGGACATCTGGGAAGGAAAAAATTAGAAAAGAGAAGGAAAGCCATGAACTTTTCTAGACCCTTGTGAAAATGCTAATTGGACTTCTGGATGATATTTGCTAGTAAGAAGATAATGGAGAATCTTCATGTATGGAATCCTTTTAGCAGGATATACTTTATCTATGTAGGTGGCTAATGGTAAATCAGCATAGAATTTAGTGGATTTATCAGATAGAACCAGTTGGACAATCAGTAGCAGCTATGTAATTATCAGAGTAAAACCCAAAGACATTTCATGACCCGAATAAGCTCACTTTCTTTAAATAATGTTGTGGTAGTTAAGGTTCTGTATCAGCTTGGCTGGGCCTGGTTTTGAGTGTCTGGGCAGCTTGATATAGTTATTCCTCATGGTGAGGTTAGTAATCAACTCCTTGGTGCAATCCTTTGGAGCAGCTGAGTAGCTACCTTAGGGATGCAGTCTGCTTCCAGTAAATAAGGAGACATTTTGAAATGTCTCAGCAGCTTCTTGGCATGGTCGGACCCTGCATGTCACCTAGTTTTATTCAGCAGCCTGCCATATTTTCCGCCGATCTTTGGGCTGTCTCTGGATGTGAACTAGTGAATTATTAGTTAAGTTGTTTGGTAATCTTGAGACGGTGCTGTTTTATTTGTCGACCTTGAGTTTGTCAGCCTCATCAGGCAGCAGCTGCTTGAGTAAAGAGGAGATGCCTCTAGCTCCAGCTCCAGTGAGCTGAGAGCAAGAGGCAGAGCTGAAGCCCAAAGCTGAAGTGCCTTCACCCAGTCTCTAGAGCTTGGCACTTTGAACTCAGATTTCTAGACTCCAAAACTGTAAGAGAATAAATCCCTGTTTGTTAAAGTTCCCCACTTGTATTTTCTGTTAAAGCAACACTAGAGAACCAATACAAATCCATACATGCATCATTGGTGTCTTCATTTGTTATGTCTGGCTTAGGAAATATACTAAAGTAACATGAATAAACTTGGGAAGTTCTGCAGTTGGTCTGAGGATTCTTCATGATACAGTTGAGTTTTGCATCTCTTTCCTTTCAATTTAACAAAGTTTGATACAGCATGATATTTCTGATAATCAATCTCCTTACGTTATTCAGCCAAATACACTGTTTCCTATTATTCTTTCTAAAGAGGAATTTGTGTAAAAATGTTTATTTTTTCTTTCTTAAATATTTCAAAATCACCAATGAAGACAATTAGACCTGCACTTCTCCTTGCACACAGTTATAGCAGTCAGAGTTAATTTGAATGGAAAGACTTTAATATAAAGAATTCATCA
>NW_006931603.1:0-3027 GCF_000298275.1 Orycteropus afer afer
GGGTTTAGTCCACTTTTGTATCCTTCCCTTCAAGGCTCAGGGGTCCAAGATTATCTTCTGTGTCTGTGTTAATTGGTTTCCCTTTTCTTTGTTGAAGAGCATCTGTGCAGTCCTTGTGCCTAGTACACCATCTTGCCGGAACTCCTCGACCCTTTGCAGTTTTATAAAAATTTTCAACCAACCTGTCAATGTCCCAAACTTCTGGGATTTAGATTGAGATTGCATTGGATTTAGAGATCAGTTTACATTTTAATAATAATCAGTTACATTTTAATAACCTTGAGTCTATCAATGCATGAACACAGTATGTCCTTCTATTTATTCAAGTCTTCCTTATCTCTTCTCAGAAATACTTTGTAGTTTTTACTATAGAGGTATGGGACATATTTTGTTAAATTTACCCCTCAGCATTTCATAATTTTTAAAATTTATCCCTAAGTATTTTCTTGTTTTAAAATTGTTATTTGGGTGAAAGTTTACAGAGCAAATTCACTTTCTATACAGCAGCTCAGATACACTTTGTCTCATGACATTGATTATAGTTTACCACAATGCAGCAGCTCCCTTCCTACTTCCTCCCCATAGTTACCTCTTCCCTGTGTCCATCCTTCCATGCACTCCTGCCCCCTGAGCTGTCTTCCTGTGCATACACAGCCCTTCTTTCTCCCATGATTGCTCTCTCCAAGGAGTGTATCTACCTACTGTAAATGTTTAGCTCATATGCCTGTCTTTTGTTTGGCTGGAAGCCATAGGAGTGGGTTCAATTCCAGGCCTGAAGGGCAGCTAGGGACCATAGTCTCAGTGGTTCCATCAGGCTCTATCAGACCAGCAAACCTGGTCTCTCTCTCTTTTTTTGTTTAATGATTTTGAGTTTTGCTCCACATTGTTCTCCCACTGTATCCAAGATCTTCTACAGACATCCCCCTCCGAGTGGTTGACAGTGGTAGCTGGGCACCAACTTGTTCTTCTAGTCTCATAGTCATATAGACTGAAGACCTCATGGTGTACCAGTTGTTTGAACTAATTGTTTCCATGGATTTTAGGTTTTCTTCATTCTTCTTTGCTCTGGACTAGGACAGATCCATCGTTGAATCTAGATGGCAGCTTGAAAGCTTTTAAGATGCCAGTTGCTACTCACCAAAGTAGGAGGTGGAATAATGTTTTTTGTAGTATGCTATGCCAATTGAGATTGATGTCTCCTGTGACTGTGATCCTGAGCCCACAGGTCCTACTACTCACTCTCTTTGGGTAGCTGGCTGTGCAAGAAGTGACTACAAACTTGTCCCTTGTCAGCTCTACTATATACCTGGGAATTCTTACAGAAGATAGCAATACACTTGTAGAAACATTGTCTGCCAACCTTATACATGATCTTGGGCACACTCCCCCCCTGCATGTTGTTGTTGTTGTTGTTATGTGTCGTCGAGTCAAACCCGACTCATAGAGACCCCTCCTTGGGTTTCCGAGGCAGTATCACTACGGATTGCCCAACCTTCCTTCCGAGGAGTGGCTGGTGGGTTTGAACTGCCAGCCGTCTGGTTAGCAGGCAAGTGTCTTAGTCACTATGCTATAGTTCAGCCTGTCCACCCATCTATCCATGTTTGCCTTCCCTGACAATGCACTACTGTATGTGCAAAATGGTTAATCTTTGTTGTCTGTACCTCCCATGTACCTCTCTATGTCTTCCTCTTCCTGAATGCCACCATGTTGATCATTCACATTTGGCATATTGCCCTTCTCTTCACCCAAAGCTATACTATTTAACAGTATTCGCTCCTCTCCCTTCCCACCCCTGGTAACCAACAAAGAGAATTTCCTTCCATGTATAAACTTTTCCTTGACTTTTTACTATAGTGGACTAATACAATATTTATCCTTCTGTACCTGAATTATTTCACTCAGCATAATGTCCTCCAAGTTTATGTACATTACTTGGTATTTTATTCATGTACATTATGTGGTATATTATTCTTTAGGGTTAAATAGTATTCCATTGTGTGTATGTACCATAGTTTTGTTATCCATTCTTCTGTTGATGGACACCTAGGTTGTTTCCATCTTTTGGCTGTTGTAAATAGTGCTGCGATGAACATGGGTGTGCATATGTCTGTTCTTGTCATGGCTCTTACTTCTTTAGGGTATATACCTAGTAATGGAATGGCTGGGTCAAATGGTATTTCTAATTCCAACTTTTTAAGGAATTGCCATATTTCTTCCCACAGTGGTTGCATCATTTGAGGGCCCCACCAGCAGTGGATGAGAGTCCCAATCTCTTCACGTCCTCACCAGCATTTGTCATTTTCTGTCTTGTTGAACTAATGCTGGGGCAAGATGGTATCTCATTTTTGTTTTGATTTGCATCTCTCTAATGGCTGATGATCATGAGCATTTCTTCATGTTTGTTGGCTGCCTGAATATCCTCTTTGGTGAAGTGTCTATTCATGTCTTCTGCCCATTTTTTAATTGGATTATTTGTCTTTTTTGTTGTTGAGGTGTTGGAGTTTTCTATAAATTCTAGAGATAAGTCCCTTGTCAGATATGTCATTGCTGAATATGTTTTCTCAATCTGTAGGTTTTCTTTTGACTCTTTTGGAGAATTCTTTGGTAGCACATAAAAATTTAATTGTGAGAAGGTCCCATTCATCTAGTTTCTTTTCTGCTGTTTGTGCATTTTGGGTTATGCTTGATAGTCTATTTATGCCATATATTAGGGCCCTTAAATTTGCCCCTAGTTTTTCCTTGAGGAGCTCTATAGTTTTAGGTTTCACATTTAAGTGTTTGATCCATCTGGAGTTAGTTTTTGTGTATGGTGTGAGGCACAGGTCTTGTTTTGTTTTTCTGCAAATGGATAACCAGTTTTGCCAGCACCATTTCTTAAACAATCTCTTCCCCAATTAATGGATTTCAGCTCTTTGTCAAAGATCAGCTGACCACAGGTCGATGAATCTATTTCTGGGTTCTCAATTCTATTCCATTGGTCTATATGTCTGTCATTATACCAATACCAGGCAGTTTTGACTACTGTGG
>NW_006931603.1:3302-4057 GCF_000298275.1 Orycteropus afer afer
GGGATTGCATTGAATGTATAGATTGCTTTGGGTAGAATTGACATTTTCACAATGTTCAATCTTCCTATCCATGAGCATGTTATGTTCCTCCATTGATGGAGATATCTTGTGGTTTCTTGAAGTAGTATTTTATAGGTTTTTTTGTACTGGTCTTTTGTGTTCCTGGTAAGATTTATTCCCAAGTATTTTATTTTTGGGGTAGCTATTGTAAATGGTATTGGTTTCCTTATTTCTTTTTCAGCAATCTCTTTGCTGGTGTAGAGGAATCCAAGTGATTTTTGGGTGTTGATATTGTATCCTGCCCCTATGCCAAATCTCTCAATTAGTTCCAGTACATTTTTTTACTGAGTCTCTCGGGTTTTCTATGTGTAGGATCATATATTCAGCAAATAGGGATAGTTTGACTTCTTCTTCACCAATTGGGATGCCTTTGATTTCCCTTTCTTGCTTTATTGCCCCAGCTAGGACTTCTAATACAATGTTGAATAGACGTGGTGATAGAGGGCATCCTTGTCTGGTTTCTGTTCACAAGGGGAATGCTTTCAGTCTGTTTCCATGGAGAATAACGTTGGCTGTTGGTTTTGCATCTATGCCCTTTATTATGTTGAGGAATGTCCCTTCTATTCCCATTTTGCTGAGAATTTTGATCAGGAATGGGTTGGATTTTATCAAATGCCTTTTCTGCATTGATTGATATGATCGTGTGGTTCTTTTCCTTTGTTTTATTTATGTGGTGGATAACATTGATTGTTTTC
>NW_006931604.1:0-452 GCF_000298275.1 Orycteropus afer afer
TTTTCATGACAGCTCCTAGTCATTCTAAAAGTTTTGATATTTCTTTCAAATTTCCCTTTTGGGTACCAATGCTTTTTAAGACAGAAGACCTGTCTTGATACTTTTTAGATCCTGTCCCTGGTGTTTATTTGTTAGCTAGACTAGGTGACCTGCTGTTACACACAATGCTATGTTTCAATTATACACAAAGTGTATGAGTCTTACAGTATTTATTTCATAGGAAATCAAGTGTTCACTTTATGACTACATGTCTAAGGTAACTTGAAATGATTTTTTTTTTTTAATGCAGGTTTTATTTAGAGAAAGAAAATAAATAGCATCAACAAATGCAACAGAGAAAAAAGTAACTATGGATAGAAGAAACCATGAAAATTTTCTTCAGAAAAGGAATGCCTGAAAGACAGAATGAGGAAGTCAGGTCTATTCTAGTTAGAACTACAGGAGAATCAGCT
>NW_006931604.1:2712-3682 GCF_000298275.1 Orycteropus afer afer
AAATCCCCAAGGCAAATAAACTGATGGCCTTACAAATTACAATCTCCTAGCTCACAAAGTAAATCTAAACCCTTTAGGGGCACCAAACCCAGTACTTGCAATTACTGTTAGAAAGCTGGATATTGGGTGGGGGCAGCTACAAGTTAAATAATCAAAAGAAATTGTTTAACCAAGATGTCCTTCAAGCAAATATAGAATGAAAGTTCTCTGGGGACAAAACAGGGACTTTTCCTATGGTGGCACTTAACCTGCAAGAAGCAACTACTATGTACATTAATGGAAAGTCTTGCAATTTTATAATTGATACTAGAGCCACCTTATCTGCAAATAACCCGACTTGTTTACAAAATCCCTGCTCTTCTATAACTTCAAAAACTATGGGGGTTATTAACTAAAACAAACACTGATACACTTCCAACACATTCCTATTTCTTTAGGTCCCATTGAAAACTTGCATCCCTTTTTATTTAGCCTGTTAATTTATTAGGCTATGACATTTTGTCTAAATGAGTTTGCCATTTACAAATTTTAGAAAGAGACAAACATTATTAAGCTTGTCACATTCCCTGAAAACCCTTAATGAAGGACCTGAATTAGAACTAATTCAAAGGGTAGAAGCCACTTGCTGTTTGCAAGCATTAGTCATGCCTGAAGAAAATTTAATGTCATCTGACCCACTTCCCCCTGACCCTTTAACATCAATTCCTGAAATTTTATGGACTACCATGTCTACCAATGTGGGGTGAGTATTGTTGTTGTTGTTATGTCCCGTTGAATTGGACCTGACTCATAGTGACCCCTCCCTTGGGTTTCTGAGGTGGTATCACTATGGAAGTAGATTGCCCAAACTTCTTTCCAAGGAGTGGCTGGTGGGTTTGAACCACCAGACTTTCTGGTTAGCAGTCAAGTGTCTTAGGCACTACACTACCAGAGCTCCTGGGATGAGTATTAGCAGCATTAAAATTCAATT
>NW_006931604.1:4537-5089 GCF_000298275.1 Orycteropus afer afer
AAACTAAAACAAAACAAACAAACAAGCAAACAAAAAACAGCTCTAAGGTTTCCTGAGACTCTGTGGCTTCTACCAAACCTGGATTCCAAATTTTCTCTTTTAGGTGAGCATTTATACAAGTGTTTAAAGAACTCTGAGCCAGATTCATTCCACATTACCTCAGAAAATCATGAAGCTATAGCTAAACAGAAGGAAGTTTTAATGAATACCCCTATCTTAGGTTTCTCTAATTATCATCTAGATTTTTCTCCATTTTTATATGAAATATCTGGAAATGCTTTATGTGTGCTGACTCAAAAACACAGGGACAACAGATGTCTGTGAACTATTACAGTCTGCAACAAGACTCTCCAGCTTGGGATTCCCCTCCCTGCCTTAGAGCTATGGGCAGCATTGCAAAATGAGCAGAAACTATTGCTGATATAGTGCTGGGTGACAATCTGGCTATTTATGTGCCCTGTGCTATATCTGCTTTACTTAATTTTGCTTTAACTCAACATTTCTCTGCTAGTAGACTCACTTCTTTTGAAGTCCTTGTCCTATCTGGTTCTA
>NW_006931605.1:0-1266 GCF_000298275.1 Orycteropus afer afer
AATAACCTTCAAAAAACTAAAAGCACATGGACAAAAAACACGCCATGTAATCACACAGGAACCGTAACGGAAAAAAGAAAAACGGGAAAAAGAAGAAGAAAAAACAAGAAAACCTGCAATATTTGGAGATAGAGCATTAAGAGAAGAAAAGTAGAGAAGGAGAATAATGAAGGGAAAAATAAGGAACGGGGTTAACCACGATAAAAAAGAGGGGAAAAAATTTCAACCAGGAGCAGGGAAAAGAAAAAGTGCTGAAGACTAGGACCTTGGAGTGGAAGATTAAGGATAATAGTAAAAAGGACAAAAATATTAATAATGATAGTTGTTTTAAAACAGACAAATAGAAGCAAACTAATCACCAGAAAAAGAAAGCAAAAAAGAAAAAAATAAAAACAAAAAAAGAAAGAAAAAAAAAATCAGTGGAGGACAGGGCAGGGCACCCAGGCTCCGTCTGAGCACACAGACTGTGATGGAGTTCTTGTGGGCCCAGAGGGTAGGTAGGAGTGGGGGATGGTCACACCTCTGTTCACCAAGTGGGTGTGGGTTATAAGAGTAACAAGAGGAATGTCGTACCTTGTCAGTCTTGCAGGTCCTGAGTGTCCTTGGGGTTGCTGGAAAGCAGAACGTGTTCTTAAGCCCCAGGAATCTGCGAGAGAGCTGTCTCTTTAAATATCCAAAATAGTAAGGCCACTTTTTAAACCTTCAAAATGGTGGCGTCCTCTGGACCGGCAAAAGTCCACAGCTCAGCCCACCTTTCTCTTCACCTTCTCTGTTTGTTCCCCAGCCACCGTGCACATTCCTACATGCAGTCCCTGGCTAGCAGAGTGATTTTTAGGTTAATTCTTAAGTCCTACCACCACTTGGGAATCTCCAGGCTGTCTGTGCCATCAGGATTGCTCAGGATCACTGCTAAACCGCAGCTCCATATGTCTCCTTTTTTGGTATTTTCATGTAAATTCTTCTGCTAGTTGGGGTTTAGTCCACTTCTATATCCTTCCCTTCAATGCTCACAGGTCCAGGATTATCTTCTGTGTCTGTGTTAATTGGTTTCCCTTTTCTTTGTTGAAGAGGGTCTGTGCAGTCTTCCTGCCTAGTCTGCCATCTTGCCAGAAACAGGACTTCTTATTATTTTGATCTACGATATATTGCTTGATCAAAGACAAGGCATAATAATAGCCATTCTGGACCAGGTTTGCTGCTCTGATAGAGCTTGGTGGACCCACTGTGACTATGGCCCCTAGCTGCCCTTCAGGTCTGGAATTGAAC
>NW_006931605.1:2221-3616 GCF_000298275.1 Orycteropus afer afer
CAGGAGCTCTGGTAGCAAGTGCCTAAGGCACTTGACTGCTAACCAGAAGGCTGGCAGTTCAAACCCACCAGCCACTCCTCAGAAGAAAGGTTGGGCAGTGTACTTCCATAGTGATACCACCTCAGAAACCCAAGGGAGGGGTCGCAATGACTCTGGTCGACTCGAGGGCAAATAACAACAACATGAACTGACCTCAGGCATAAGAGAGTAATTTTGCTGAAGTTATAGTCATGTGATTTTTCTCCTTCATTGCAATCTTTGACTATGCATGAAATAACCTGAAGACCAGAAGTGAGTGGAACTTTAGTCTAGTTCTGAGGTCTGACTGTATGAGTGATATGTGATGGTAAGAAAGTTGTTATTATTGCATTTTGTTCCCATGGACTTCCATTGTAAAACATAATCTTTTAGGTTTTCTTCCTTCTTTCCAGCAATGATTTTGCTAAAAGTGAGGTTGACGAGAGTTTGAAAATGAAGTGTGTTACCCTTTAATTCTTATGACTGATTTCTTCTTCTGCTGGATGAAATCAACCTGTCCTAGCTCTCTGTTTACTAGAGGCCAAGCATACTGGAATTTCTTACATTATATAAACCAAAAATTCACTGCCATCGAGTCTGACTCATTGGGTTTCCAAGGCTGTGAATCTTTACGGAAGTAGATTGTTCCATTTTCCTTCCACAGAGAGGCTGGTGGGTTTGACCACTGACCTGGGTAGCAGCCTAATGCCTTATTCGGTCGGCCACCAGAGCTCCCTTATATTTTATATAAGCCACACTTAGAATCATACCAACTTTGCTATGGTACTGTGAGGATTAGTGATAGTATATATGAAGTGTAGTGCATTGCACACAAAGTAGGTACTCAGTAAAAGAAAGTTAAGTTGATAATGACTGTCATTTTCTCTTTTCCCGTTAAGCTTATTCCATCAAGAAGTTTTCAGGGGCTTTTTGTTAGTTGCCATCGAGTCAATTCCAATTCATGGCAACCCCATATGTGCAGAGTAAAAGAACTCCATAAGATTTTCAAGACTTTTACAGAGCACTTCACCCAAAAGCAGCACAATATATATTCTTCTCCAGTGCACATGGAACTGTTTCCATGATAGACCATATGTTAGGCCATAAAACAAGCCTTAATAAATTTAAAAACATTGAAATACTGCAAAGCATCTTCTCAGATAATAATGCTATCAAATTACAAATCAACAATAGAAAGATCAACAGAAAAAGAGGAAACACATGAAAACTGAACAGTACCCTCCTTGAGAAAGACTGGGTAAGAGAAGAAATAAAAATAGAAATTCAAAAATTCCTTGAATCAAACGAGAATGAAAACACAACATACCAAAATCTTTGGGACACAGCAAAAGCAGTGATCAGAGGCCAATTTATACC
>NW_006931606.1:0-1866 GCF_000298275.1 Orycteropus afer afer
CAAAGAAAGGTGATCCCACAGAATGTGGAAATTTTAGAACAATAACATTAATATCACATGCAAGTAAGATCTTACTGAAGATCATTCAAAAATGGTTGCAGCAGTATATTGACAGAGAACTCCCAGAGGTGCAAGCTGAATTCAGAAGAAGATGTGGAACAAGGGATATCATAGCTGCTATCAGATGGATCTTGGCTCAAGGCAAAGAATACCAGAAAGATGTTTACTAGTGTTTTATTGATTATGCAAAGGCATTTGATTGTGTGAATCATGACAAATTATGGATAACATTGAGAAGAATGGGAATTCCTGAGCACTTGATTGTACTTATGAGGAACCTGTATATTGACCAGGAGGCTGTCATTCAGACAGAACAAGGGGACCCTACATGGTTTAAAATTAAGAAGGGAATGCATCAGGGTTGTATCCTTTCCCCATATTATTCAATCTATATTCTGAGCAAATAATCCAAGAAGCTGGACTATATGAAGAAAAATGAGGCATTAAGATTGGAGGAAGAATAATTAACAACGTGAGATACTCTGATGACACAACTTTGCTTGCTGAAAGTGAGAATAACTTGAGGCACGTATTAATGAAAATTGAAGAATACAGTCTGCAGTATGGATTATGTCTCAATATAAAGAAAACAAAAATCCTCACAACTGGGCCTATAATCAATATTATGATAAATGGAGAAAAGACTGAGGTTGTCAAAGAATTCACATTGCTTGGTTCTACAATTGACACCAATGGAAGCAGCAATCAGGACATTAGAGGAGGTGTAGCACTGAGCAGGTCGGCTGCAAAGGAACTCTTTCAAGTGCTGAGGAGCAAGGATTTCTCCTTGAGGACTAAGGTGAGCCTGACACAAGCCATGATATTTTTAATCACCTCATATGCATGTGACAGCTGGACAATGAATAAAGAAAACCAAAGAAGAGTTGATGCTTTTGAGTTGTGGTGCTGGCAAAGAATGCTGAAAGTACCATTGACTGCTAAAAGAACTAAGAGATCTGTCCTGGAGGAAGCGCAGCCAACATGCTCCTTTGAAGCAAGAATGGCCAGACTTCATCTCACCTACTTTGGTCATGTTGCCAGAAGGGACCTATCCCTGGAAAAGGATGTCATACTTGGTAAGGTGGAGGGTTGACAAAAGAGAGGAAGGCCTTGAACAAGATGGACTGACACAATGGCTGCAACAATGGGCTCAAGTATAGCAAGGATCATGGTGCTGGTGTAGGATCAGGCGGTATTTTGCTCTGCTCTGCATGGGGTCGCTATGAGTTGGAAACGACTCTATGACACCTAACAACAACAACAACAATCTATCCATCACCCAACCTACAACAATTTTCTTCTTCTTTTCCCACTATCAAAATCTATGGATTTGGCATTTCTGTTTCCCTTTTTAATTTTCAAATTATGTCATAAATCTTCTTTGTTGTTGTTATTAAGTGCCATCGAGTTGTTTCCGACTCATAGTGACCCCATGCACAGCAGAATGAAACACTGCCTGATGCCGCGCCAGCCCCACAATCCCTGCTATATTTGAGCCCATCATTTCAGCCACCGTATAAATCCATCTCCTTGAAGGCCTCCCCCTCTTGCGTCGACCCTCCACCCTACCAAGCATGACATCCTTCTCCAGGGAATGGTCCCTTCTGACAACATGACCAAAATAGGTGAGATGAAGTCTGGCAATTCTTGCTTCCAAGGAGCATTCTGGCTGCACTTCCTCCAGGACAGATCTGCTAGTTCTTTGAGCAGGCCATGGTACTTTCAGCATTCTTCGCCAGCACCACAACTCAAAAGCATCAACTCTTCTTCGGTCTTCCTTACTCATTGTCCAGCTCTCACATGCAT
>NW_006931606.1:3671-4199 GCF_000298275.1 Orycteropus afer afer
TACTTACTGTCTTTTATTTAATCATCTGACCATAGAGTCAGCTTCAAAAACACAGAATTTATGAATAGCAAAGCTTGACTATATCATGTCTGTTTTTCTGTTTTGCTTTTGTCATTTATATTTTAATTGACCTCAACCTTGCAGAAGTGTATGTGATCAGCATTGTCAGGTACTGAAGGCAGCAGAGGTCTGAGTATTAGACATATGGCCACAACCCACAAGGAACGTAGAATGTGATTGAATACATAGACATAAGCATTTAAGATGGATTATGGTTTATGAGTAAATGCCAAAATTAGTACCAGAAGCATTATGAGTTGATTTGATTTTAGAATTTTACAGTCATCTCTTATACAAATGCCTTCCGATGACTGGGTGCCTGGCTGGTTTATTGTTTTCCATTTCATGCAAGAATATCTCTAGCAATAGTGGTGCCACTCCTCGGAAGAAAGGTTGGGCAATCCTACTTCCGTAGTGATACTGCCTCGGAAACCCAAGGAGGGGTCGCTATGAGTCAGGGCTGACTCG
>NW_006931607.1:0-1080 GCF_000298275.1 Orycteropus afer afer
CCTTATTTCTTTTTCAGCAATCTCTTTGCTGGTGTAGAGGAATCCAACGGATTTTTGGATGTTAATCTTATATCCTGTCACAACAATAAATCTCTCAATTAGTTCCACTAGATTTTTGACTGAATCTCTTGGGTTTTCCAGGTATAGGATCATATCATCAGAAAATAGGGATAGTTTGACTTCCTCCTTACCAATTTGGATGCCTTTGATTTCCCTTTCTTGCCTTATGGCCCTGGCTAGAACTTCCAGCACAATGTTGAATAGAAGTGGTGATAGTGGCCATCCTTGTCTGGTTCCTGTTCTCAGGAAGAATGGTTTCAGTCTCTTTCCATTGAGAATAATGTTGGCTGTTGATTTTGCATAAATGCATTTATTATGTTGAGGAATGTCCTTTCTATTCCTAATTTGCTGAGAGTTTTGATCAGGAATGGGTGTTGGATTTTATCAAATGCCATTTCTGCATCAATTGATTTGATCATGTGGTTGTTCTTTGTTTTATTTATGTGGTGGATGACGTTGATTGTTTTTCTAATGTTGAACCATCCCTGCGTACCTAATATGAACCCCACTTGGTCGTAATGGATGATTTCCTAGATATGTTGTTACAGTCTATTAGCTAAGATTTTGTTGAAGATTTTTGCATCTATATTCATGAGGGATATTGGTCTGTAGTTTTCCTTTTAAGTGATGTCTTTGCCTATTTTGGCATCCAGGCTATGCTTGCTTCATAAAATGAGTTAAGGAGGATTCCATCCTTTTCTATGTTTTGGACTAGTTTGAGTAGGATTGGTATCAGTTCTCTGAATGCTTTGTAGAATTCTCCAGTGAAACCATCTGGGCCAGAACTTTTTTTAGTTGGTAATTTTTCAGTGACCTGTTCAATTTCTTCTTTTGTGATAGGACTGTTCAAATTTTCCACATAAATCTGTGTTAGTTTAGGTTAGTGGTGTGTTTCTAGAAAATGGTCCATTTCTTCCAGATTTTCAAATTTGTTGCAGTACAGTTCTTCCTAGTATCCTGACATTATCTTTTTTATTTCAGTTGGTTCTGTTGTGATGTCACCCATTTCATTTCTTATTC
>NW_006931607.1:3285-3872 GCF_000298275.1 Orycteropus afer afer
GACAATTTAGTATTAATCTTCTGGATTTCTATCTGTAGATTTAGAATCATTTCTAATTTTTCATTTATTTTCTCATTTTGTTCTTGTATTTTCTTGCAAAATTCTTGTAAGGTTTTTTCTGTGTTTTCTTTGGTCTGTCTCTCAATCCTTTGAATACACCAAAATATAATTCTTTTGAATTCCTTAGCAGAGAGTTCCAACGCTGCTTCTTCCTCAGGGATGTGTTCTGGGTATATATCCTGCTCTCTTGTTTCTACCACTTTATCCTGCTTCTTTGTGTGGAATTTGGTGGTATGTTGTCTCCGAGGAATTGTGAAATTGTTGTGTTTAGATCTCTGTTAACTGTTTGTGAAGAGCAGCCAAGGGTGATTCAGGCTGTTCTTGGTGTTTTTTTATCATTGGCCCATTAGTGGAGAAGGAGGTAGTGGTTCTTTCTCAGGAAGTGAAGTTTCAGGACGTGTGGGTGTAGTTGTGTCTTATGAAGACTGTTGTTGTCTCCAACTCAGTTAGACACAAATTACAATTGAATAACCATCAAAAAACTAAAAGCCCATGGATGAAAAACACACCATGTAATCACACAGGAA
>NW_006931608.1:0-547 GCF_000298275.1 Orycteropus afer afer
TTAATTGGTTTCCCTTTTCTTTGTTGAAGAGGGTCTGTGCAATCCTTCTGCCTAGTCCGCCATCTTGCCCCGCCTCTCCGATACTTTCTATTCTATCTTTAATTTCATAGATTTTTTTTCTGTCCATTCCATTATACTGTGGAGTCCATTCATTCAATTTTCAACTTACGAATTTTTCAATTCTAAAGTGTCCACTTGGTTCTTCTTTGTAACTACTATTTTCTTGGTAAGAGTGCCTTTTTTTTTTTTTTTTTTTGAGTGTGTAGTTCATTCCTCTGTGAAATATGTTTATGATAGCTACTTTAAAATCTTTGTCAGATAACTCTTACATTTATGGCATCTCAATGTTTCTGTCTGTTGTGTTGATTGTCTTTCTTATTCAGGTTTAGTTTTTCCTGGTTCTTGGTATGAAAAATTATTTTTCATTGAAATCTAGATGCCTAGGATATTATGTTATGAGATTCTACATCTTATTTAACTATTATGTTTTAGCAGACTTCTGATAGAAAATGCCTCATTGCTGCCAGGAAGAGGTGGAAGTCCAGGT
>NW_006931608.1:1392-3960 GCF_000298275.1 Orycteropus afer afer
CAGTCTGCCTTGTTCCTTCCAATTTTCCGTTTCTTTATGTTTCATATATGTGTCCAGTGTTCTTAGCTGTTTAGTAGGAGGAAAAGGGAAACAGAAGTGTATTCCATTTTTCGAAAGCAAAACTGGCATGATTTTTTTAAAGGTGTAAAAATGTAAAAATGTAAAAATGATTTTTTTAAAGGTGTAAAGGTGTAAAAATGACCTCGTTTTGCAGGATGGTAGTGTGATAGATTCATGGAAGGAAGCAAATCTTGACATAAATAAGATAATGGCTTAGTCATTTTCCAAGTAACTGGAAGCAACCTTTCTGGGGCTAATGGTTCATAAAGAAAGATACCACCAAGATGAAACCAATAATATTTTTCAATAGATCCAAAAAGACTTGACCAGCAAGAAAATATGTTATTATTTCTCCTTTTGAAGAAGTAAATAAACTCTAAAGATGAGCAAAAAGACAGAGGAAAAATCAAGTTTTTCAGGAAGAGGTAATGATACCAGTGAATAGGAAAAAGAAGTAGTAATTGTGGTAGTTAAGCTTGTGTGTCGACTTGGCTGGGCCTAGTTGAGTGGCTGGGTAGCTGGATGTAGTATTCCCCATAGTGAGATTGGTTATTAACTCCGTGCTGGAATCTACTGGAGCAACTGAGTAGCTGCTTTAAGGATATGGGCTGCTTCCAATACATAAGAAGTAACTTTGAGGAAGGTCTCCAGCTATGGCACCCTTGAACCCTGCACGTCGCTGAGTCATTGTTCATCAGTCTGCCATTTTGCCCTGCCCATCCTAGGACTTTTTCAGGACTTGCATCAATGGCCTGCCATATAGTTTGGTATTATCAGGACTGTGCCATTTTATTTGTCGACCTTGGGCTTGTCAGCCTCAGCAGCCAGCAGCTGCCTGATTGAAGAAAAGCCTCCAGCTCTAGTGGGCCAGGATAGGAGGCAAAGCTCAAGCCCAAGGTTGAGGGGCTTTCACCTAGCCCCTAGAGTCTGGCACTTTGAACTTGGACTTAAAGACTCCAAATTGTGAGAGAATAAACACCTGTTTGTTAAACTATCCATTTGTGATATTTCTGTTAAAGTGACACTAGGTAACCAAAACAGTAATATCTGAAAATTAGGTTTTGGAATAGTTATATAAATGGACATCAGTGCTGCTATTCCTTGAATCCCAAGAAGAAGAAAATACCCCTGTGAGGACAGTGTGGATTTTCAAAAAGAAGCTGTAAAAAACGACAGTGAAATTAGCTTTTTATAAAAAGGAAATTAAAAGTAAGCCACAATGTGAGAGATCACATTTTCCAAAATAGAGTTTTTCCCCTTCTTCCCAACTTTGTTATGCCTAGAAATTCTATCACAGTAATTTTCTATAACTATTGGAAGAGGACTTGTAAAACTGATTCATGCAGAATTCTCTATTCTATTTTTCTCATTAATTTAAGGAGTAGATGCATTCTAGATAACATAACTCTGAAATAAAATCTGAAATACAGCATCATAATTAAAAAATCCTCTGGAAAGCTTAAAACCAAAATAAGACATTGCTGTTGAGTCAATTCTGACTCGTGAAGACCCCATGTCTTACACAGTAGAACTGCTTCATAGGGTTTTCTTGGTTGTAATCTTTACAGAAGCAGATGGTCAGGTCTTTCTTCCATGGTGCTACTAGGTGACTTCACATTAACAATCTTTAAGTTAGTCAAGTGAAAACCATTTGCACTGTCCAGGGACCTTGGGGAAAGCAAAGGTGATGATTAAATCCTTAGGAATAATTTTAAACACACACACACACACACAATGTTACTGAGTCAGTGCAGCTCATGGCAACCCCATGTGTACAGAGTAGAACTGTGTTTTAAAGAGTTTGCAAGCCTGTGACCTTATGGAAGCACATTGCCATGTCTTTCTTTTCAGGTGCTTTGGGGTGGGTTTGAACTGCCAACTTTTCAGTTAGTACCAAAAGTCTAACCATTTGTGCTACTCAGGGATGCCTATTGTTACTAGGTGCTGTCAAGTCGATTTTAACTCAGCAAACCTATGTACAACAGAATGAAACATTACCTGGTCCTGTGCCATCTTCACCATCCTTGCTATGCTTGAGACTATCGGTGAAGCCACAGTGTCAATCCATCTTATTGAAGGCCTTCACCTTCATTGCTCATCCTCTTTTTCCAAGCATGGTATCCTTCTGCAGGGAATGGTCCCCTCTGACAATATGACCAAAGTAGGTAAGAAGAAATCTGACCATTATCACTTCTAAGGGACATTTCAACTTTGAGGACAAATTTGTTCATTCTCCTGGGAGTCCAGGGTATTTTCCATACTCTTCACCAACACCACAATTCAAAGGCATTAATTTTTCTACAGTCTTCCTTGTTCATTATCCAGCTTTCACGTGTATATGAGATTTCACGGTTAGGCACTCCTTAGTCTTCGAAGAGATATATTTGCTTCTTAACACTTTAAAGAAGTCTTTTGCAGAAGATTTTCCCAGTGCAATAAGACATCTGTGTTGGATTGGGTTCTCTAGAGAGACACAAAAACCAGCAAAGTATATATATATATATATAT
>NW_006931609.1:0-1540 GCF_000298275.1 Orycteropus afer afer
CAATCTGTAGGTTCTCTTTTGACTCTTTTGGAGAAGTCTTTGGAAGCACATAAACATTTAATTTTTAGAAGGTCCCAATCATCTGGCTTCTCTCCCCTCTTTTTTTGATGCTTCTTGTATTGTTCAATATTTTGCCCATAGAATCCTTCAATATTGCAATTCGAGGGTTGAAGTTTTCTTCAGTTCTTTCAGTTTGAGAAATTTGAGGGTTGAATTTTTCCTCAGTTCTCGTAGTTTGAGAAATGCTGAGTGTGTTCTTCCCTTTTGGCTTTCTAACTCCAGATCTTTTGCACATTCCATTAATGATACTTTACTTTGTCTTCTCATCATGCCCTTTAAATTCTATTCAGCTCTTTTGCTTCATCATTTCTTCCATTTGCTTTAGCTGTTCTATGTTCTAGAAAAACTTTCAGTCACTTCTGACAGCCATTTTGGTCTTCCTTTCCTGTCTTTTTAATGGCTTTTTGTTTTCTTCATGTATGATGTTTTTTATGTCATCCCACAATTTGTTTGGTATTCCATCATTAGTGTTCAATGCATCACATCTGTTCTTGAGATGGTCTGTAAATTCAGGTGGGATTTACTCAAGGTAATACTTTGGCTTATGTAGACTTGTTTACGTTTTCTTCATCCTCAACTTACATATGAGGAATTAATGGTCTTTTCTGCATTCATCCCCTGGCCTTCTTCTAACTGACAATATTGAGCTTCTCTATAGTCTTTTCAGAGATGAAATAGATTTGATTCCTGTGTATTCCATATGATGAGGTTCATGTGTATAGTTGCTGTTTATGTTGTTGAAAAAGGTGTTTGCAAGGAATAAGTAATTGGTCCTGCACAATTCTGTGATGTGATTTCCAGCATTGTTTCTACTATCGAGGCCTTATTTTCCAACTACTTTCTCATTCCAATCACCAGTGATTATCCATGCATCTTGAGTGCTTATTTGATCAATTTCAGATTGCAGAAGTTGGTAAAAATCTTCAAAGCCTTCATCTTTGGCATTGGTGTTTTGTGTGTAAATCTGAGTTATAGTCATATTCGCTGGTCTTCCTTGTAAGCATATACATGCTAGTCTATCACTGAGAGCATTGCACATCAGGATAGATCTTGAGTGTTCTTTTTGATGATGAATGTGATGCCATTCCTCTTTAATTTGTCATTCCTAACATAGTAGACCATATGCTAGTCCAATTCAAAATGGCTAATACCAGTCCATTTCAGCTCACTAATACCTAGGATATTGATCTTTATAAATTCCTTTTAATTTTTGATGACTTCCAATTTTGCTAGATTTGTACTTTGTGCATCCCACATTCCAATTCTTAATGGATGGCTGCAGCTATTTCTTCTCATTTTGTATCATACCACATCAGCAAATGAAAGTCCTGAAAGGTTTTCTCCATCCACGTCATTAAGGTTGACTCTATTGTAAGTGTACACTACTGCAGAAATATATATATATATATATATGGATCCCTGGTGTTGTAGTGGTTGAGTGTTGGCTGCTAACTGAAAGGTTGGCAGTTTGAACCAACTC
>NW_006931609.1:3340-4242 GCF_000298275.1 Orycteropus afer afer
AATAAAATGTTGCAAAAATTAAAAAAAAAAAAACCTTAGCTTAGAATTAAAGAATTCAGTACAGTGAATATGAAATTCAGTCTAAACTTCACTGTTACTTTTCTCCGTCTGCACTCTTGCTTCATGCATGTGTATGATTTGCAGGGTGCGATGTCAGTGGATTCGATCACAGATCTTGATGACAATCAGTCTCGACTTCTAGAAGCCTTGCAGCTCTCCTTGCCAGCTGAGGCGCAAAATAAAAAAGAAAAAGCCAGAGATAAGAAACTCAGTCTGAATCCCATTTACAGACAAGTCCCCAGGCTCGTGGATAGCTGCTGTCAGCATCTAGAGAAGCATGGTAAGTAGCCTGGTCCACCGGGATCAAGGACCAAGATGTTTCTTCATTCAGGCATCCTTCCTTTCACCACCCAGTTTCAAAGTTTGTGCATTTGATCAGACTTAGGGCTAAAATTTCCTTTGTGAAGAGAGTTAATGAGTGGGAGTGGTTGCTGAAGAGATTCCGGGGCTAAAGAAGATTGTGGGGAAAAGTCTATGTTCAGGCTGCTAAAAATGCCACTGCCATTGAGTCTATTCCAACTCATAGCGACCCTCAGGCTGCTAAGCCACGGAAATTCCTCAGATGTGAATCCAGAGGCCAAGTGATATGGGAAACTTGTGAGGTCTTTTGGCTGCATCATCCCAAGGTTCCCTTCAATCAGAGCACAGCCACTGTCATCATTCTTATACATTGAGGTTATTCACGAGCTTTCCCTTAAAACAAAAGAGTCCAAGTTCATACACACACACACACACACACACACACACGGGAGCTCTGGTAGCATAGTGCCTAAGGCACTTGACTGCTAACCAGAAGGCTGGTGGTTCAAACCCATCAGTCACTCCTCAGAAGGAAGATGGGG
>NW_006931610.1:0-472 GCF_000298275.1 Orycteropus afer afer
TCTGATCACTGCTTTTGCTGTGTCCCCAAAATTTTGGTATTTTGTGTTTTCATTCTCGTTTGATTCAAGGAATTTTCAAATTTCAATTTTGATTTCTTCTCTTAATCAGTCTTTCGCAAAGAGGGTGTTGTTCAGCATCCATGTGTTTACTCTTTTCCTGTTGATCTTCCTATTGTTGATTTCTAATTTGATAGCGTTATGATCTGAGAAGATGCTTTGCAGCAGTTTGATGTTTTTAAATTTATTAAGGCTTGCTTTATGACCTAACACATGGTCTATCATAGAAAAAGTTCCATGTGCACTGGAGAAGAATGTATATTGTGCTGCTGTCGGGTGAAGTGCACTATAGATGTGTGTGATAGTTGAAGATGTGTCAACTTGGCTGGACTCCAGTTGTGAGTGGTGGTTCCCATGATGGATCACATAGCTGAGTTCTAAGTGGCCGGTCTGCCTAAGGGGAGTTTCCCCAGGG
>NW_006931610.1:2703-3441 GCF_000298275.1 Orycteropus afer afer
TTGTTGTCTCCCACTCAGTTAGACACAAATTACAATTGAATAACCATAAAAAAGTAAAAGCCCATGGATGAAAAACACTCCATGTTATCACACAGGAACATTAATCAAAAAAAGAAAAAAGGAAAAAAATTAAGAAAAAACAAGAAAACCTGCAATATCTGGGAATAGGGCACTAAGAAAAAAAAAGTAGACAAAGAGAATAATAATTGTAGTAAAGAAAAAGGGAAAACTGCAAAAATAAAAATAAAGAATGGGGTTATTCATGAGAAGAAAGGGGGAAAAGAAAAAAAAAAACTTAAAAAAAAGTTGTTTTCAACCAGGCACAGGGAAAAGAAAAAATGCTGAAAACTAGGACCTGGTAGGAGAAGATTAAGAATAATAATAAAAAGGATAAAAGTATTAATAATATTAGTTGTTTTAAAACAGACAAATACAAGCAACCTAATCACCAGAGAAAAAAAAGCAAAAAATAAAAATATAAAAATAAAAAAAGAGAAAAAAAAATTGGTGGAGGACAGTGCAGGGCACCCAGGCTCCATCTGAGCACACAGACTATGATGGAGTTCCTGTAGGCCCAGAAGGTAGGTGGGAGTGGGGGATTGCCACACCTCCATTCACCAAGTGGGTGTGGGGTATAAGAGTCACAAGAGGAATGTTGTACCTTTTCAGTCTTACAGATCCCAAGTGTCCTTGGGGTTGCTGGAAAGCAGAACGTGTTCTTAAGCCCCAGGAATCTGC
>NW_006931611.1:0-1313 GCF_000298275.1 Orycteropus afer afer
TTTGGTGAGTTTGATGATGATATGTCTTGGTGATTTTCTTTTGGTGTATATCCTGTTTGGGGTTCATTGGACTTCTTGAATGGATATATTCTCATCATTCATCATACCAGGAAAATTCTCTTCCAACAAATCTTCAAAAATTTTTTCTGTGGTTTTATTTGTCTCTTCCTATTCTGGAATTCCAATTACACATAGGTTATTCCTTCTGATTGTATCTATCCCACATGAACTTTAGGTGTTCTTCATTTTGTTTAGATCTTCTTTCTGATTGTTCCTTTTCCAAAGAAGTATTGAGGTATTTGCCTTCAATTTCACTAATTCTGTCTTCCATTGATTCAAATTTACTCCTTTGCCCATTCAATGAGTTATCTATTTCTGAAAATTTAGTATTAATCTTCTTGATTTCTGTCTGTAGATTTTGTGTCATTTCTAATTTTTCATTTATTTTTGTCATTTTGTCCTTGTATTGTCTTTTGAAATTGTTCTAGGGTTTTCTCTGTATTTTCCTCAATTTTGTCAGTGTTTTCCTTGATCTGTCTCTCAATTTGTTGAAGGTACCTAAATATAATTCTTTGAATTCCTTATCAGGGAGTTCCAATGCTGCGTCTTCCTCAGAGATGTGTTTTGCAACTGTATCCTAGTCCCTTGTGTCTCCTACTTCATCTTGCTTCTTAGTGTGGACTGTGATGGTCTGTTGTTTCTGAGACATTGTGACAATGTTGTATTTATATTTAATTGGTGATTGTATATTGGAGTGACTTGTCCAAGATTTTCGTTTTCTTCATATGTTATCAACGTAAGTAGGGTACTGTGCTCTGCTCCTCTATTCGCTACTTGGCAGCACTTATACACTGAACACCTGTCTCCTTTCCAGTTATCAGTCTCCTGTATGTCCCTTTCATCCTTGGCAAAGGAGCCTATTTTTAGGTCCCTGGAATCTGAATGAGAATGTTGTCGCTTTAAAATGCCACCACTTGTATACATTTAAAATGATAGTGTCCTCGTTTAAGTAGCCAAAATGGCCGCTACTTGTGAACATTCAAAGTGGCTGCACCCTTGGTCACTTTAAATATCCAAAATGGCCACTGCTTGTGAACATTCAAAATGGCTGAACCCTCAATGCAATGCAACACAACACACTGCTGTCAAGTCAGGTCCAACTCATAGTGACCCTTCCTTGGGTTTCTGAGGCAGTATCACTATGAAAGTAGATTGCCCAACCTTCTTTTCCTCAGTCACTTTAAATATCCAAAATGGTCACCCTTGTAAACAATCAAAATGGCTGCACCCTCTGGACAGCTGAAAGTTCATGG
>NW_006931611.1:2793-3672 GCF_000298275.1 Orycteropus afer afer
AGCTTGCGTTGAGTGATCAGCACATACATCTTATTTACTATTGGGATGAGAACCAGCCCTTGGGAGTGAGTTTTATCCCAGGCCCGAAGTGCATCCCAGGCCATAGTCTTGGGGGTCCCACCAGACTCCATCCGACTAGTAATTCTGATCATTATTGTGTTTTTGAATTTTGTTCTACATTTTTCCTCCCACTCTATCCAGGATCTCCAGTTTTGATCCCTTCCCGAGTGGTTGGCATAGGTAGCCAGGCACCATCTAGTTCTTCTGGTCTCAAGGTTCATCATATCCTAGGGCTGATTGTTTCCAAATGTCCTTGGATTTCTTTGCTCTTCTTTGCTTCCAACGATAGGAGACCATTAGCTGCATCTTAGATGGCTGCTTGATAGCTTTAAGAACCCTGTTGCTACTCACCAATGTAAATTGTGGAACAAGACTTTTATGTATTTTGTTGTGCCAATTGAGTCTGGTGTCCCCCAATACTATGGTCCTGAGTCAGCAGATCTGTTGGATCTGTTTCCCACAGTGTCTGTCTGTCTATGAGGGATTGCTCTGTGACTGTCTTTTGTTGTTTCTGTAATGATTGCAAGTATTCTGTATCACTGGTATCTGTGCAAGATTAGCCTCAGCTGAATCTATCTGGAGTATAAACCAGTTCCTTGATCCCCATCTGATCTCAGTTGTCTATGTGTTTATCTGTAGCCTGGTATTTGGTGTTAATGGTAATACTGGTATTAGCCTCTGTTGTCTATTTCTTAAAGGGAGTATCCTCCCCTTCCCCAATGTTATAATGGTGGTCACAGACTCTTTCCATACCATCCCTCCCCTTACTCACCCCAGTATGTGGCCCCCAACTAGCCCAAAATTATCCCCTCCCCTCCC
>NW_006931611.1:3772-4426 GCF_000298275.1 Orycteropus afer afer
TGACTTTTTACAGTAATGGGCTCATACAATATTTGTCCTTCTGCGACTGACTTATTTCACTCAGCATAATGTCCTCCAGGTTCATCCACATTGTGAGATGATTCACGTATCCTTCATTGTTCTTTAATGTAATATAGTATTCAACTGTGTGAATGTGTGAATGGTTATCCATTCATCTGTTGATGGGCATCTAGGTTGTTTCCATCTCTTTGATATGGTGAATTGTGCTGCGATGAACATGGGCGTGCATATGTCTGTTCATGTCCTGTTTCTCACTTCTTTAGGATATATTCCTAGCAATGGAGTTGGTGGTTCAAATTATATTTCTATTTTCAGTTTTTTAAGGAAACGTCATACCGTTTGCCTCAATGGTTGTACCATATTACAGTCCCACCAGCAGTATATGAGAGTTCCAACCACTCTGCAGCCTTGCCAGCATTTGTTATTTTCTGTCCTGTTGAACTTTGTTAATATTTCTGGGTTGAGATGATATCTTATCATTGTTTTGATTTGCATCTCTCTAATGGTTAATGGAGAGCTCTGGTTTCATAGTACCTAAGGCACTTGACTGCTAACCAGAAGGCTGGTGGTTCAAACCCACCAGCCACTCCTTGGAAGGAAGGTTGAGCAATCCTACTTCTGTAGTGATACTGC
>NW_006931612.1:0-4026 GCF_000298275.1 Orycteropus afer afer
TCTGTTGTACATAAGCTCATCATGAGTCAGAGTTGACTGAACTATAGCTAACAGCAACAATTTATCTTCTTGGATTAATTCTGTACAAATATTTATTTATAAAATGACTTCATGTAATTATTGAAAATTAATGGTATAAAATTAATGATTGTCATCTAATGATTTTATTTAATACATTTTGTAACTGTTAATATGTCCTCTTCTCCATTTCTACTTTAATGGGCCATGTCTCCTTTTATTTATGTCAGTTCTGCCAAGGGTTTGTTAATATCCTTAGTTTTGTCAAAGAACTACTTTGGTTTTTGCTCATTTTTTTTCTATCTTTTCTGTGATTTTTTTTATTTAAATATTACTTTTATCTTCATTGTTTAGTTCTGTTTTCTAACTTCTGAAATTATTTTGATTAAACTGAAATGTCCATTGTTTCTTTCTGTGTTCGTAGCAAATTCAAACTAGCCTAATGTGGCAGAAAAAACTGCCCCAGGGAATCCATTTTCCTCCTTATAATAGAACCTCTTGAGCTCTATTAGCTGCCTAGCTAGGACAACATCTCCCAGCCTTCTTTTTGCATCTGATGTGGCCTTATGTCTAACTTTAGATCACACATCAGTAAGTGATGTGTGAAGTTCTATGCCAATCCTTTCAAAGAGAAGCCACATTTCTAGGAATGTCTTTTTTCCCTTTTTTCACTATCTGAGAAGTGATAGTGCCCTGAGCTGTGCTGCCAGATTCAGTCCACTCACCTCTGTCCTATTTTGAGAGATAGAAATAATATACCCAAGTTAAACAGCAATATTTGGGACTCTCTTTATTACAGCATGGGAGCTCTGGTGGTGTAGTGCCTACATGTGACTGCCAACCAAAGGGCTGGTGGTTCAAACCCACCAGCCACTCCTTGGAAGGAAGGTTGAGAAATCTATTTCAATAGTGATACTGTCTCAGAAATCCAAGGAGGGGTCGCTATGAGTCAGATCCGACTCCACGGCAGTGGGTTTAGTTTGGCTTGGTATGGTTTGGTTTGGTTTGGTTATAGCAATTTGGCTTTTATTCTAACCAATGTAAAAAATATTATTTCAGGCTATTTTGATATGTAGTGGCCTGCTTCCATAAAAAATTAAAGCCTTAGAAACCCTGTGGGGCAATTCTATTCTGTCCAGTATGGTTGCTATGAGTTGGAATTAACTCTGTGGCAGTGGGTTTGTTTTTTTGGTTTTTGTTTTTTTGTTTTGTTTTGTTTTGTTCTTTTGGTGAGTTCATTGTCCTTCATTCCTAAATATTCTTTAGTTATAACTATTGTTTTTTCCTTAAAGCAAGAATTAATTAGAAACTCTGATTAGCTCCCCAAAATATGTTTGCATGTATTATGTTCTTTTTATTATGGATTTCAAGTATTATTGACTATTAGTTATGGGATATAGAGTTTATAATACTGATTCTTTGAAATGTGCTGGCATTTCCTTTGTGGAATAACAAGTCAACAACTGTCATAAGGTGGTCTCACTTAATACCAGAGACTTGAAACAAATTTTTCAATTGACAAAATTATAGAAGAAATAGAAAAATCCATGATCAAAAGAGGAAATCAAACATTTAAGAAACAAGAAATGCTTGGTGACAAGGTTGTGTGTATGTACATATGTATATATAAATATATATGTGTGTGTGTGTGTGTGTGTGTATATATATATACACTTTTATGTTTTGCACCTTGGGCTTCAGCTTTGCTTCCTGCTCCCAGCCCACTGAAGCTAGAGGCTTTTCTTCACTCAGACAGCTACTGGCTGCTGAGACTGACAAACCAAAGGTTGACAACTAAAAAGGCACAGTCCCAATGTTACCAAACCACAGAGCAGGCCATTAATTCAAGTCCATTGAAAGTCCCAAGATTGGCAGAGCATGGCAGGTTGCTGAATAATGACTCAGCTACATGCAGGGTTCAAGCATGCTGTCAGCTAGAGACCATTTCCAAAGCCACTTCTTATATACGAGAAGTAAACCACATCCCTAAAGCAGAGACTCAGCTGTTTGTGGTAGATCCCACCATGGAGTTGATTGCCAGTCTCATCATGAAGAATAACTACCACCAGCTGTCCAGCAACTCAACCAGGCCCAGCCAAGTTGACACACAAACTTAACTACCACACACAATCTAATATATTACTAGAAAACTCTATGAAGAGCCATGAACTATTGTCTGATATAGTGCCATAAAATGAGCCCCTTAGGTTGGAAGGCACTCAAAATATGACTGGGGAAGAGCTGACTCCTTAAAATTGAGTCAACTTTAATTATGTGAATGGAGTAAATCTTCCAGGACCATAATTTGCTGATGGGGCATGACTCAAACTGGGAAGAAACAGCTGAAAAATTCATTAATACCCAGAAAATGGAATGTACATAGTATGAATCTAGGAAAATTAGAAGTTGTCAAAAATGAAATGGAATACAAGATATCCTAGGAAAGAGTGAGATGAAATGGACTGATTTTGGCCATTTTGAATCAATCGTCATATGGTCTACTATGCAGAATGACAAATTGAAAAAGAATGGCATCTCATTCAAAAGGAATATTTCAAGATCTATCCTGAAGTACAAGCTGTCAGTGATAGCATAATATCCATACACCTACAAGAAAGACCAGTTAATAATACTATTATTCAAATTTATGAACTAATCACCAAAGCCAAAAATGAAGAGATTGATGATTTTTACCAACTTCTGCAGCTTGAACTTGACAAAACATGCAATCAAGATGTATTGATAATAAATGGTGATTGGAATGTGGAAGCTAGAAACAAAGAAGAATTACTAGTAGTTGTAAAATTTGGCATTGGTGATAGAAATGACACTGGAGATTGCATGATAAAATGTTGCTGGATCAATGACTTATTCATTGCAAATACCCTTATTCAACAACATAAGAGGTGACTTATGTCGCATGGACCTCACCAGATGCAACACACAGAAACTGAATTGACTATATCTGCAGAAAGATGTATTGGAGAAGCTTAATATCATCAGTCAAAAGAAGTCTAGGAGCTGCCTGTGAAACAGACCATCAATTGCTCATATGCAAGTACAAGTTGAAGCTAAAGAAAATTATGACAAGCCCACAAGAGCCAAAACATGACCTTGATTATATGCCATCTGAATTTAGAGACCATCTGAAGAATAGATTTGATGCATTGTACACAAATGACCAGATTAAGTTGTGGGATGACATCAAGAACATCATACGAAGAAAGCAAATGGTCATTAAAAAGGCAGTGAAGGAAGAAAAGACCAAAATGGATGTCAAAAGAGACTCTAAAACTTTCTCTTGAATGGAGGTTAGGTATAGTGAATGAAAGAAATGATGAAGTGAGAGAGCTGAACAGAAGATTTCAAAACAGGGGCTTTAGAAGGCAAAATACAGTATTGTAATGAAATGTACAAAAACCTGGAGTTAGAAAACCAAAAGGGAAGAACACACTTGTCATTTCTCAAGCTGAAAGAACTGAAGAAAATATTCAAGCCTCTAGTTGTGATACTGAAAGTTTCTATGGGCAAAGTATTGAGCGATGCAGGAAGCATCAAAAGAAGATGGAAGGAATACACAGAGTCATTGTGCCTAAAAGAATTGGTTGACATTCAAATCATTTCACAAGGTGGTATATGATCAAGAACCAACAGTATTGAAGGAAGAATTCCAAACTGCACTGAAGGAATTGGGGAAAAAAAAAAAGGCCCCAGGAATTGACAGAATACTTATTGAGATGTTTCAACAAAAGGACGAAGTGCACTGGAGGTACTTACTCATTTATTCTAGGAAGTTTGGAAGACAGCTACCTGGCCAACTGATTGGAAGAGATCCATATTTGTTCCCATTCCAAAGAAAGGTAACCCAACAGAATGTGAAAATTATCAAACAATATCATTCATATCACATGCAAGTAAAATTTTGCTGAAGATAATTCAAAAATAGTCACAACAGTATATTGACAGGGAACTTCCCAAAATGCGAGTTGGATTCAGAAGAGGATGTGC
>NW_006931613.1:0-525 GCF_000298275.1 Orycteropus afer afer
TGACTCAAAAATTTTAGGGTAGGGGCTGTCTCACAGTGAATTGACACCTTCGTTGGGAATTTGTTTGCCTCCATGATCAGCCTCTGCGGTGCAGGCCTCTGTTAGTGACTGGCCGTGGATGACCCTGGATTGTCAGGTGTCAGATGTAGACATCTTGAGCCCTTGTCCCAGGACCTCCTACTCTCTGATTAAACTCTCCCATGCCCTGTGCACTTTGAGATAGGAGAGGGCTGGTAGAATGTGTTTAGCCACGACTGAGTGGAATTTTTGAGGTTTAGAGTGTCCGGCCTTTGTCTCATGCTGGCCATAATGATCATTTCCTCACAGTGGGTATTTCCTTTCCAACTGTGCGTCTTAGAGGGTGCACAATTTCCTGTCCCTGATACGGCCATGTGAGTAGGGTTCTGAGAAGTGCTAGCAGTTAACCCATAAAGCAGAATGTCATGTTGCACACCCAACACACCGCACAAGGTGACAGACAGAAAACTGAACCCTCCTCAGATGGCCAATCTGGTATCATGATCA
>NW_006931613.1:3323-3898 GCF_000298275.1 Orycteropus afer afer
ACTGAAGGCACTTGGTGAACCACCATGTATCCCTGTTCTCTCTGGAATTCACGAGTTGGACCCTTTGAAGTTGATTCCAAAAACGGCTCCACCTTCACCGCTGAAGACTCTGGCCACCATCTGCCAGAAGGAAGTTTAAGGTACCACAAGTTGGCCGGAGTCAGTGTGAGCCAGCCCAGACCACCACTCTGATGCTTCCTAGGCAGCCCAAACCAATCCTTGTGGCTACTCTTGACCTTCTCCTCGTGGGACATCAGGTGATATTTCGGGAGGAAGGGAGGATAGAATTGATGAGGCCTAATGTTCTGATGATGAGGCAGCCTCAACTTGTCACTAACAGAGGGGATCGGGAAAAAAGGTGTCACTTTATCGATAAAGACTCGGTATGGGTAGGTGACGATGAAGACGATGGCTGTGGTGCTGTGTCCTAGCTGGTAGTTGTTGGGGGAATTCCGTGGCTACATCCTCATGATGTCTCCCCATCATCGCTTCATTCTGCTGGTCATGACCAGGACTTTGCAACTGACTAAGAGTAGTTGATCCATTTGGTAGTATTGTGGGTTGAGCATCAGGGT
>NW_006931614.1:0-505 GCF_000298275.1 Orycteropus afer afer
GAAGCTATGCCACCAGTATTCAAATAACAGCAGGGTCACTCATGGTGGACAGGTTTCAGCAGTGCTTACAGATTAGGAAGAAGGACATGTCCAGATTCACTTCTGAAAGAATTGGCCACTGAAAATGTTAAGAATAGCATTCAAACATTGTCAGTTACAATGCTAGAAGATAAGCCCCTCAGGTTGGAAGGCACTCAAAATATAAATAGGGAAGAGCTGCCTCCTCAAAGTAGAGTTGACCTTAATGATGTAGATGAAGTAAAGCTTTCTCAACCTTCAATTGCTGCTGATGATGTGACGTGATTCAAAATGAGAAGAAACAACTACAAAAATCCATTAGTAATCAGAACAAGGAATGTACAAAGTAGAATCTAGGAAAATTGGAAGTTGTAAAAAAAGAAATGGAATGCATAAAGATCAATATCCTAGGCATTAGTGACCTGAAATGGACTGGTGTTGACCATTTTGAATCAGACTGTCATATGGTCTGCTATTCCATGAATGA